>NC_142930.1:113676519-113761519 GCF_046866305.1 Octopus bimaculoides | reverse complement strand
TGGCAAAGTACCACACAGAAGTACTGAACCTGGAACCATGTAGTTGGGTAACAGACTTATTGTCAATATTATTATACAGCCACACCTGCACCAAAAAAATATGTTCCCATGCTGAGAATCTATATAAAAGTATGTAAAGCCATTGGATATATTATAAGACGTCATTGCTCTTGATATTTATGGTCATTCAAAGGTGGTGGTCTGGAAGAATCTTCCGTTCATTGCTGACACAAGAACATTGGGAATATATGGGCTGCAGCTGCTATTAAAGTTCACTGGTAGAAATGACAAAATATTTTAACTGTAAATGAGCTTTATTTTTTTTTCTGTTTAAAGCAGATAACTTTATGTTCATTTATGGTGATGCTGACATATTGTAATAAATTAAATAAAAAGTAATCTGTCAGACTAACAAAGACAGCAACTGTGTAGATCTTTAGTATAAGAGAGTAAATAAATATTAAAATGTTGACACATATCATTCTTGTGACAGAGAATTGAGAAAGCATTTATACAAATCCAGATTTAGGTAAGTTTTTAACCAAACATGAGCTGATATCAAAATGACAGCTCACACACAGGCAGATAGATAGATAGACAGATAGATGGATAGATAGATAGACAAATAGATAGATAGATAGACTGATAGATAGATAGATAGATAGATAGATAGATAGATAGATTGATAAGGCAGGCAGGCAGGCATTTCAGAGATGACTTGCTTAGCAGTCAGAATATATCATCATTGTTTAACATCTGTTTTCCATGCTGGCATGTGTTGGACAGTTTGGCAAGAGCAGTCCAGACTCTAAATTGTCTGTTGTGGCATGGTTTCTATTGCAGGATGCCCTTCCTAATGTCAAGCATTTTACAGAGTGTCCTGGGTGGTTTTTATGTGCCACCACCATAAGTATGTTTACACAGCACCATTGTGAGTGCATTTTACATAGTGCCATCACAAGTGCATTTTATGTGGCACCGGCACCTGTAAAGAACAAGCCTGATATTTCAGACCTATCGCTCTGCAGAAGGTAGGTTTGAATCCCAGCTGAAGAAAGCCATGAAAGAAATAGTCATGGCAGCTGAAACTAGCTCAAGGTGGCTATGGTTGATTTAGAGACTGAAAGTAGAACCCTTTCATTGGTGAAGGCTAGTTTGGTCCTCAGTGCCTCACTCAAGTGAAATGTACAGGCAAAGGGGTGAAGCGCTTGTAAATACTTGCTGAAGGTATGGAAGAGTTGCCAGCATTGCAATGGATTTAGAAGAGCTTTCAAAACCTCTGAGTAATTCCTGCAGTTTCTGTGTGGAGCAAAGAATTGCTCATATTTAGTTGCCCCCGCCCACACATGCACACATATATATATATATGGGGTGGATGAACAGCCGACAACTGATGAAGGGTTGTTCTTTATGTTACTTGTCTTGTTTTCCATTTGTTTCTCTCGTTTGCATACCCAAGTTTGCCTTCTTATTTCATGTTGTTTATGTTTTGTGATGTCCTGTACCCATATATGCATTTATATATATATATATATGTATATATATCATTTTGCCATGATAGATCGCTAACCACTACACACATTTTTTTTCTCTCATTGTTTCTTTCTGTGTTCCTTTCTGTGGAAGAGCGTAGGCTCGAAACGTTAAAGACTTTTTCAATCCCTGAGCGTTTGTTTTCTACACTACTTGTCTTTGTCTTTTTTTCTGTGAATTCTCCCTATATATATATATATATATATATATATATATATATATATATATATATATATATATATATATATATATATATATATGTATGTACACATACACATATACAATGAGGTTTTCCAGTTTCTGTTGAGTAAGTGTTGTATCTAAATTTCCATCTAGGACAGATGTGACATTGGTTCAACTGAGAATTGAAATAGGAATTTTTGGGAAGATTAGTAATTTTCAAACAAGATTAATACATTCAGGAATCTTTTACTAAGAAAGATTATCAATCATAAGACAATCAATCATCAGAGAATAGATTTGGTGAAGATTGGAAGATTTTTGTAATTGAATGACTTTTCTAGAAAGCAGAAAGTACTTATTAGTTAGTATATATTTTTTTCTTTTTGGTTCTAGCCATGGCCAACCTATCATATTAATTTCCTAGACACAGTAAACCGGATCGAATTTCCCAATGTATCTTTTTTCCAAACCACTGCTGCCTGTATTGAAGAATGTTTGGCTATTATTTCTTGCAGGTCAAGCAACCACGTAGAGATACTCTGCCTTTAGAATTTCCATTTACTTTTATCTTCGTCAAAGATGTTCAGTTCCACATATCTTCGTATTTTCATCAAATATCTTTTACACCATTTCATTTAAATATTAACCATACTGCTTTCATCGTGTGAAATTAGAAACTTAGAGCAATGTGGAAACAATTTATTTTTGATTATGGAACTTGAAGTAGAGAAAGCTATATGTAGCAGCATGTAGAACAATGGGTTAAAAAAACTTTGTCTCTCCAGAGGCACAATGGCTGTGTAGTCAGAAGTTTGCTTCCCAATTACATGGTTCTCGGTTCAGTTCCTCTGCGTGACACCTTGGACAAGTGTCTTCTACTATAGCCTTGGGCTCACCAAAGCCTTACAACTGGATTTAGTAGACAGAAACTGAAATAAGACCCATCAAATCTGTGTGTGTGTGTGTGTGTGTCTTTGTGTTTGTGCTCCACCACCACCAGCACCACTTGATAACTAGTGTTGGTTTGTTTACATCCCCGTAACTTAGCAGTTCAGCAGGCCTTAGAAAAACAGTTCTTAACCCATTTTTAACTGATAAAGATATAAATAATACACTGTTATTCATATCTTTATCTGTTTAGTGTCCCATTATTAAAAACAAATTATTTCATTAACCCTTTAGCATTTAAACCAGCCTTACCCAGCTCAGATATTGGATCTATTTTATGGTTTAAACTAGCCGATCCTGCCTCTCACACTTAACAACAATGCCATTCAAAAAATAAACAATTTAATCATGCAGGCTTAATTCAAACGATATGAATGAATATGCATTACATTTGACAGAGTAATGTGAATGCTAAGGGGTTAATCATACTGCTTTATATTCATGCCACCATGATAGCTAACACAGACAGAAGAGTAGCTAGGCAGTTGCATATCATTATAGAAGAAATATTTTAAAGTAGGATGCACTTCCTTCTACTGACCAATCAATTGTGAAATAGCAGAAGCCCATATTTATTTCCAACATTGAAGAACAATAAGGTAACACAGTGTAATGACTCTTGCCCGGAGGCAATGTACAGGAAAATCATTATTTCATTAAACTATAAAGTAATTATAAGAAAACAATCCTTGTTTATGATGTTCAGTGACAGTTTTCTGTTTTTGTGTTTAGACAGGTGAAATGGGCAACATTCTTACTCCCTCTGAACAAATTGCTTTAATTGTAGCCACGCTGTGTCATGATTTGGATCATCGAGGACAGAACAATCAGTTCCAAAAAAAGTGAGTCTGATGTTTATTCCATTACTACACTTTCTCTCTACATATATGATCATATTTATACAAATAGACAGCTAAGTGTGGACTACTTGCACCTATGTGTGTATGTGAGTGTGTGTGTATATATATATCTTTATATCTAGGTATATATTTGTATGTGTATATGTCTATGTATGAGTGTGTGTGTGTGTGTAATATATATATATATATATATATATATATATATATATATATATATATATATATATATATATATTATTTTGTTTAAAAGAGTTCCAACACTGTCTGTTTTTTTTATGTTTTATTTATATTCCTGCAGAACCAATGTGGGGTATAGAATATGGAATATACAATATATAATACAATATATAATATAAAATAAAATAAAATAAAAATGGATGGCACCATGAAAGAAAGTATTGAATGTAGATGAAATATTGAGTGTTCAATATAAAGGATCAAATATATAAATATATAAATATAAATATATAAAGGCGACTCGAGTTTCAGGGCTATTTCCCTTCGTCATGGCCGGTATGACAGACTTTAGTCTGTTAAAGTCTGTCATACCGGCCATGACGAAGGGAAATAGCCCTGAAACTCGAGTCACCTTTATATATTTATATTTATATATTTGATCCTTTATATTGAACACTCAATATTTCATCTACATTCAATACTTTCTTTCATGGTGCCATCCATTTTTATTTTATTTTATTTTATATTATATATTGTATATTATATTATATATTGTATATTCCATATTCTATACCCCACATTGGTTCTGCAGGAATATAAATAAAACATAAAAAAAACAGACAGTGTTGGAACTCTTTTAAACAAAATAATATATTCCTCTATACACAATCATACAAAAAAAACACCTTTTTTGTATTTATTTTTACTCGCATATATATATATATATATATATATATATATATATATATATATATATAATTTTTAAGCAGGACAGTAAGCATTAAAGCAAGGCAAACATCTCCAGTCCTGTTTAACAATTATATATCCGCTTCATCGAAAATCTGCAATGGCTCCATAACTACTGTCTCGGCTATAACCTTGGAGCCCCAGTAATCCGTTACAGCACTTACTTAGCATACCTAATCATTTAGATGACCTGTGAAATAAAGTCCCATACTTTGTTTGTGTGTGTGTGTGTGTGTGTATATATCATCATCATCATCATCATCATCGTTTAACGTCCGCTTTCCATGCTAGCATGGGTTGGACGATTTGACTGAGGACTGGTGAAACCGGATGGCAACACCAGGCTCCAGTCTGATTTGGCAGAGTTTCTACAGCTGGATGCCCTTCCTAACGCCAACCACTCAGAGAGTGTAGTGGGTGCTTTTACGTGTCACCCGCACGAAAACGGCCACGCTCGAAATGGTGTCTTTTATGTGCCACCCGCACAAGCCAGTCCAGGGGCACTGGCAACGATCTCGCTCGAAAATCCTACAGGAGCCAGTCAGGCGGTACTGGCAACGGCCACGCTCAAAATGGTGCATCTCATGTGCCACCCGCACAAGAACCAGTCCAGGGGCACTGGCAACGATCTTACTTGGCTTGCCGGGTCTTCTCACGCACAGCCCATTTCCAAAGGTCTCGGTCCGTAGTCATCGCCTCGGTGAGGCCCAATGTACGAAGGTCTTGCCTCACCACCTCAGCCCAGGTCTTCCTGGGCCTACCTCTTCCACGGGTTCCCTCAACTGTTAGGGTGTGGCACTTTTTCACGCAGCTATCCTCCTCCATTCTCACCACATGTCCATACCAGCGCAATCGTCTCTCTTGCACGCCACAACTGATGCTTCTAATGTTCAGCTTTTCTCTCAAGATACTTACACTCTGACGGGTATTCACATTGACATTACACATCCAACGGAGCATACTGGCTTCATTCCTTGCGAGCTTACGTATGTCCTCAGCAGTTACAGCCCATGTTTCACTGCCATGTAGCATGGTTGTTCGTACGCATGCGTCATACAGTCTGCCTTTTACTCTGAGTGAGAGTCCCTTTGTCGCCAGCAGGGGTAAGAGCTCTCTAAACTTTGCCCAGGCTATTCTTATTCTAGCAGCTACACTTTCAGCGCACCCACCCCCACTACTAACTTGGTCGCCCAGATAGCGGAAGCTATCGACTACCTCTAGTTTTTCACCCTGGAATGAGATAGAAGTTGTTTCCTGTTTGTTTGCAGTCTTTATTGCACCTGAACATCTGCCACAAACAAAAACTAACTTGCTAGTTAACCTGCCTTTGATGTTGCTGCACCTCTTATGTGTCCATAGCTTGCACCGGGTACATCTTATAGAGTTACTACCTACTCCTTTTCTACATACTGAGCAGGGCCATCTACCTGAAGGGGTTTGTGTTTTATCTACCTTCCTACTTATTAGGATTTTGGTTTTAGCTAGGTTGACTCTAAGGCCCTTCAATTCTAGACCTTGCTTCCACACCTGAAACTTCTCCTCTAGTTCTGATAGTGACTCCGCAATTAGGGCAAGGTCATCAGCATAGAGGAGCTCCCAGGGGCAACCTGTCTTGAACTCCTCTGTGATTGCCTGGAGGACTATGGTAAATAATAGGGGGCTGAGGACGGAACCTTGGTGGACCCCTACCTCTACCCGGAATTCATTGCTGTACTCATTTCCAACCCTCACCTTACTGGCCGCATCTCTGTACATGGCTCGCACAGCTCTCACTAGCCATTCTTCTATCCCAAGTTTCCTCATTGACCACCAGATAAGGGATCGGGGGACCCTGTCAAAGGCTTTCTCCATGTCAACGAAAGCCAGGTACAGAGGTTTATCCTTGGCTAGGTATTTCTCTTGCAACTGTCTCACTAGAAATAAGGCATCAGTAGTGCTTTTACCTGGCACGAACCCAAACTGCATCTCATCTAAATTGATTCGCTCCCTAATTAGTTGGGCTATGACCCTCTCTGTAACTTTCATAACCTGATCTAACAGCTTGATGCCTCTATATATATATATATATATATATATATATATATAGGTATATATTTGTATGTGTATATATATATTCTTTTATTTGTTTCAGTCATTTGACTGTGGCTATGCTGGAGCACCGCCTTTAGTCGAGCAAATTGACCCCAGGACTTATTCCTTGTAAGCCTAGTACTTATCCTATCGGTCTCTTTTGCCAAACTGCTAAGTAATGGGGACGTAAACACACCAGCATCGGTTGTCAAGCGATGTTGGGAGAACAAATACAGACACGGACACACACACACACACACACACACACACACACACACATATGACAGGCTTCTTTCAGTTTCCGTCTACCAAATCCACTCACAAGGCTTTGGTTGGCCCGAGGCTCTAGTGGAAGGCACTTGCCCAAGGTGCCACACAGTGGGATTGAACCCAGAACCATGTGGTTGGTAAGCAAGCTACTTACCACACAGCCATATCTATCTATCTATCTATATATATATATATATATATATATATATATATTGCACCAGAAAAAATTGAATTCAAAACATGAACATATATATATATATTTTTTATTAATATTTAGTATAAACGACATAGTGACTCAAGTGCTAAGAGTTTCGTGCATTAGCACTATTGTGTGTGTGTGTGTGTGTGCGTGCGTGCGTGTGTATTCATTTTTTTTTTCATTTTGCTTAATCAGTTTCTTGTTACTCTGAGTTTCACCTGTAGGAACACAGGATCTTCAGGTAAGTTGTGACTGGAAAATTGATTGAGTTTGCACATTTGTATATAGTTTTCTAATCACAGCATGTGATGATGAAGGGAAAGTATAAAAATAGGGAGGGGGTATGGAGGAAAATGTACTTTCTTCTCATTATCACATCTTATCATTAGAAAACTGTACATGAATGTGCAAACCCAATCAATTTTCCATTCATCACTTGCCTGAAGATCCTGTGTACTTAAAGGTGCCAAGCAGGGTAGAAAGGAACCTCTACCATGGTATTGAGTATTTTTATTCTAACACTTAATACTAAATAGATATGAATACACTATACCTAAGGAAAAAAACTGGATGGTCATGGCTGGGTTAAGGTTTGAACAAAGATCTTAGAGCCAGTCTGGGGCTGAACAGTAACTTGTCACTTTTAATTCTTTTAGACCTGGGCCACTGTGTCTAAATTTACCCTCCACCTGGACTAAAAATCAGGAGAATAACAGTAATAAGCCTGTCTCTTTGCTACCATATTTGCTCACCTGAATCTCTACTTTCCTCATCAGTTTCGCCAGTTTGGTTGTCCGAATCACTCTCGTTGTCAGTGTAAGGGTAAACTCTTCATCCGAAGATTAAATATCAATGATTTCCTCAGCTGCAATGAATCTAGGCATTGGTCATTTATAAGACAAAGTGCTGGGTTCATCACACATTTATTTCATTGCAAAATTAATTTTTTTTCCTAGGAGTGGCTTTGTGGTAAGTAGCTTGCTTACCAACCACATGGTTCTGGGTTCAGTCCCACTGCGTGGCACCTTGGGCAAGTGTCTTCTACTATAGCCTCGGGCCGACCAAAGCCTTGTGAGTGGATTTGGTAGACGGAAACTGAAAGAAGCCCGTCGTATATATATATATATATATATATATATATATATGTGTGTTTGTGTGTCTATGTTTGTCCCCCCAACATCGCTTGACAACCGTTGGTGGTGTGTTTATGTCCCCGAAACTTAGCGGTTCAGCAAAAGGGACCTATAGAATAAGTACTAGGCTTCCAAAGAATAAGTCCTGGGGTCGACTAAAGGTGGTGCTCCAGCATGGCCGCAGTCAAATGACTGAAACAAGTAAAAGAGTAATTTAAAACAAGTAAACCACAGCTATGGGGGATACCATTAACAATGAGTCATAAACACTCTTGACTATGAAACAGCAATGTGGTCACTTGTCTAATTTTAGCATTTTATCTTCTTTTTCTATATGTGCTGTTCATTACCATTTCAGTGGGAATTTATCAGAGGTGACATTTAAGCTCTTCTCACTACAGTGGAAACACAGCATGACAGGGTTAAAGCACTGCCCTTGTATGCTGCAGTGACCGAATTGTCCTCTCTTTGTGGAAGCACCTGTTTGAATCACATTAGACAGGGTCACTTACAAAGTGTCTTCATTACAAACACAATACAGTCTTGTGTGAGTTTTAAGTTACGAAATGTTTCCCCCATTACACTTGTTTAAACTCTAAATGGTAAACTTGATATTATACAGAAACAATGCTTGCATGTTCTACTTGCCAACAAGAATTCATTAATCATCATTAACTTACAGAAACAACATCTGTGTATATTAATAGGAGAAAAACAAAGACATGAAAGAAGTCTAATTATTTTGATACTTCACTTTGAGTTATGAGCCATACACAATTATGCAGGACAGTCTGACCAACCAGATGCATTTTGCTTCATGTTTCAGAAAAACTTCAAGAAACACAATTCTGTGGCAACTGTTTATACAAATGTTTAACCCTTTAACATTTAAACCGGCCATATCCAGCTGAAATATTCGACCTGTTATGTTCAAGCTGGTCAGATCTAGCTTCTCACACCTGCCCAACAATGTTAATTAAAAAATATACAGCCGCATAATCGAAATCTCAAGGCTAGAAGATAATGCCAGATTAATTCAAAACGATCATGGCGGCAACGACCGAAACCTTTGGTATTATGTCGTGCTTGAGAAGAAGCTGAGCAAAATCACAATCATGGCAGATACTGGTGTCACACAAATGGCACCCGTGCCATTGGTACATAAAAGTACTTAGCACATTCTCAGAGTGGTTGACGTTCAGAAAGGCACCCAGCTTAAGAAAGCCATGCCAAATCAGACTGGCGTTTGATGCAGCCTTTCAGCTTACCAGCCCTGGTCAAACCATCCAACCCATGCCAGCATGGTATAAAAGGTGGGCTGCAGCAAATATTCTGCTCAATACCACAGATTTGCTTGTCGGTTGTTTGACCATAATCAGTTAAGCATGTCCCTTAGTGGCTGACGATATGTGCATCTCTGATCACTAGCAGAAATAGTGGGGGAGCGTTATAGCCATATGTTAAGAGGAATTCTTTGGGGTTTGAATAATTCACCTCTGGAAACATGGGTGTTTCATTCAACATCCTTAAACCATCCTTATTTAGGGACTTATTGAGCAGGATGGGCTACTCAATCAGAAAATTCTAACTAGGTCCCACCTGCGAGGTCATACACTGTTTATCTTGATATGGGGTCCTCATGTCGCACATATGGTTGTGATGTATGTGCCTGATGTACCCTTATCAGACAGTTAGTCATGGGCTTTGTATATGTGTACCCTAGTGTCACTTTGATGGCATTCATTGCTCTCTCACTCAATGATAATAAAGCTAATGTGAAGATCAAATAAATAGTGTGTGTGTTTATTGGCAAAATGACCATCCCCAAATGTAACAATATGGTTTATATAATTTTTAGTTTATTTCCTGTCCCTCATATTATAATTTGCACATCAGTACATCCTAACTCTCCCATGAAATTGGGAAAATGGTAACAGTATAGAACCTCATTGGGTGGATTGAACCTGTGGTTCTATGATACTAATAAAAACTGAGAATTGAATTAAAAGTATGAGAGTCAAGGATGTCTGTGGAATATTCAGCCACTTACCTATCAATTTAACTAGTAGGTGGGTCATTTGATTAAATAACTGAAATTCTAGGTGTGGCTGTGGTAAGTTTGCTTCCCAACCACATGGTTCCAGGTTCAGTCCCACTACATGGCATCTTGGGCAAGTGTCTTCTACTCTCGCTGTGAGCTGACCAAAGCCTTGTGAGTGGATTCAGTAGATGGAAACTGAAAGAAGCCCTTCATTTATATATATATATATATTTATCTATGTACGTGTGTCATTGTGTCTGTTTGTCCCTCATCACCACTTGGCAACCAATGTTGGTGTGTTTACCTCCCTGTAACTTTACAGTTTGGCAAAAGAGTTCGATAGAATATGTACCAGGTTTAAATGATAATAATAATAATAATAATAATAATAATAATAATAATAATAATAATAAAAGACAAGTACTAGGGCTGATTCATTCAGCTAAAAGTTATTCAAAGCAGTGCCCCAGCTTGGCCACACTTTCATCACCTACACAAGTAAAAGATAACAGATAAAAAAATGGACAGAACAGGTTTTCATTTTGGTTTGCATGAAGTTTATTCACTCAGCCGTGACGTTGTCTTTAGAGTCAGTTATTTTTTGCCGGTATTGTTATTTCACCATTGTCATCTTCCCCTTCGTCATCATCACCACTGTCATCATCACTATGGCTAACAGGTGGCTTCATCATCATCATCATCACCACCACCACCACCATCACCTCTATGATCATCATCATCATCTCTACCATCATCACCACCACCACCTCTACCATCGTCATCATCATCACTACCTCCACCATCACCTCTACCATCATCATCATCATCACCACCAACATCTCTACCATGATCATCACCATCATCTCAACCATCATCATCATCATAACCATCAGCATCATCACCATCATCATCATCATCACCACCATCATCATCACCACCACCTCTACCATCATCATCATCTCTACCACCATCATCATCATCACCACCACCACCTCTACCAACAGTGCAGCACTATCATCATCACCACCACCATAGTCGTCATCATCATCATGATCATCATCAAGTCTATCGTTGCACCCTCACAGCCATTAGTGCTGTCTGCCTGTCACATCTTGTTAATAACACCCCAGCAATGAATCATATATCTGTGTAATTAATACCGATATGATTATAGTCATTGATACCTAACCGAACTGAAACAATAAGGAATACATGGTATGACGATGATGAAGATGATGATGATGATGATAGTGATCAGCAAGGCGGTGTTATGACATTAGGTTCTGTTGTTGTTTAAGCTCCCAGCCAGAAATATGATTGAATGCATTCCAGCCATGACATCCTATCCTTTTATCTCCTAGACTCAGCTCATCCACAAACTCTTAAATGTTCTTTTGTAAAGCAATAAAACATGTGATATAGGGTACAGATAAAGTTGCATCTAATGACGTAACGTAATAGGCATATAAAATAAGTGCTCGGGCTGGTTTACTACTTAAAACTCCAACTTGAACTGCAACTAATACCAAAAAGTGGTGTTGTAGCTGTCTAGCAATGGATGGCTATGAGATGGTTATCAGTGAGTGGGTATATGTATCGTAGAAAGAAAGAACGAGCAGACAAACAGTTGGTATCAGTTTAAAGCATGGAATTTATAATTTAACCCTTTAGTGTTTAAACTGACCATATCCAGCCCAGATATTCTACATGTTTTATATTTGAACTAGCCATATCTAGCCCCTCACCTAACCTGTATTGACATTTTGAAAATAAACAATCACATCATTGAAATCTCAAAGCTGTAAATTAATGCATGATTAACCCTTTTGTTACTGTATTTATTTTGAGATGTTCTGTGTTTCTTTCAATTACTTTAAATATAACAAAGAATTTAGTAAAATAACTTAGTTATCATTAAGCTAGTGTTAGGAACATAAATTGTGACTAAGGTTTAGTGGAAGATTTTAATTCAGAACTTATAAAAACAAGACATTTGTACTACACAGACAGAGGTGGTTTCAGGCGAGTTGGTATCGAAAGGGTTAAGGCCCACCTTATTCTCTCTTTCTCCAACTTTGACCCTTTTGTTGCCATATTTTTGTTGAGATGTTCTGTATTTCTTCCAGTTAATTTTAAATATAACAAAGAATTTAGTAAAATAACATAGTTATCATTAAACTAGTGTTAGGAATATAAATTGTGACTAAGGTTTGATGGAAGATTTAAATTCAAAACTTATGAAAACCAGACATTTGTACTACAGAGCCAGAGCTGGTTTCAGCCGGATTGGTATCAAAAGGGTTAATTCAAAACAATTTGAGTGAAAAAGTATTACATTTGACAGAGTAATCTGAATGCTAAAGGGTTAAACACAATTGTAACATAATTGTAAGGTTGTTACAATTAAGTTGTTGGAGCTGAATGTATTATACAAAGAAGGGAGTAAGAAGGTGTGCAGATAATCTCTTACAGCTGTTTCTAGAACACCTGTATATATGGTACATTTCTCAGCAAAGATAAGCTTTCTATATAATAGGCACAGGAGTGGCTGTGTGTTAAGTAGTTTGCTTACCAACCAGATGGTTCTGGGTTCAGTCCCACTGCATGGCACCTTGGACAAGTGTCTTTTACTATAGTCTCGGGTCAACCAAAGCCTTGTGAGTGGATTTGGTAGACAGAAACTGAAAGAAGCCTGTCGTATATATGTATATATATGTATGTATGTACATGTGTGTGTGTATATGTTGGTGTTTCTGTTTTTATCCCCCTCAACATCACTTGAAAACCGATGCTGGTGTGTTTACGTCCCTGTAAGTTAGCAGTTCGGCAAAAGAGACCGATAGAATAAGTACTAGGCTTACAAAGAATAAGCCCTGGGCTTAATTTGCTCAACTAAAGGTGGTGCTCCAGCATGGCCGCAGTCAAATGACTGAAGCAAATAAAAGAAATAAAGAATAGTCCATCTCCAGAGAGGAAGAATTGAGGAAGATCCTTAATAGAAGATATTGGTAATTACCAATTCCATCGTCAAAGAGGGTTACTAGTTCCAAGATCTTCCAAGTATAAGTGGGTAAGTGGTGGAGCATTTGATAAGATTGTTTGGAGAGCAGACAATAAGGGGAATGAGGAGGCGCACTGCAACAATAAAAATTAAGCAGGGCTGAAGGTGCATGACCAATGGGTCATCTGTGTCTAAAATGATTTTAAATCTACAATTTTATCTTTTTGTTTTTTATCTTTTATTATTTTCTCCAGAGCCATGACGCCTTTGGCCCAGCTCTATTCTACCTCTACATTAGAACATCATCATTTTGACCAGTGTATTATGATTCTAAACACAAAGGTAAATGGTTCTTCCTTTCTTTCATTAATTCTTATTGATTTCTGTTTTTTCCAGTAAATTTTTAGTTGTGGCTGTTGTAGTGATGTGGGCGAGGGTGTCTGGAAATTTGTGTGTCTGTGTGTGTATTACTACGTCCTTGTTTTGACATTGTGTATTAGTTGTAAGCGAGTGTCACTGTTATACAAGCAGTGTCCTTTATTTCTAATCTTCTTTGACAACATGTTTGGACATGGGGACTGTTACCTTGCTTGGAAACAGGTGAGGGTTGGTGACAGGAAGAGCATTTGGCAGTAAAAAAGAAAAAAGAAAAATCTGTCTCCATAAGTACCATTCAGCTCATGCAAATGTGGAAGAGTGCATGTTAACACAATTAAGATTATGATGGTAAACTCTCTGCAGTTGATGACTTCATCATCAAAATACTTACATTTTCAAGATGGAATGAAAATATTACATTACATCTTCAAGTGAAGAACATTTCAATTGCTATTGACAGATCTACAAGATACCCACTACTTGAAGATGTGTAATAAAATGATGACTTGTATGTGTCTGTAAAAGGGTGTGAGTGGAGAGAGACAGACAGAGGGAGGGAGAGAGAGAGAGAGAGAAAGAGAGGTGGTCTTGGCATTTTGTAGGTACTCAATGAGTAACATTTACAAAGTAGGTCAGGTGGGGAATATTCTCATCAAACAAAGTCTAGACACAGTTTCAGTTCATGATTGCAGCTCTTTAAACTAAATTTACACCACTTACTGGCATGAACAACACTGAATCTTATTTCTGCAGTGAAATAAGTAAGGCCGAGCCACTAATGGACAGTTGTACTCAGGGAAGATGGTGTGGTTCCCTTTCTTTCCATCCGTCTTTCATTCTTACCTGACTGTGTGGTTGAGAAACTTGCTTTTCAATCATGTGGTTTTGAGTTCAGTCCCAATGTGTGGCACTTTGGCAAGTGTCTTCTACTATTGCCTTGGGACTGACCAAATCCTTGTAAATGGATCTGGAAGAGACTGTTGCTTGTACGTGTGTGTGCATGTGTGTGTGTGTATCTTTCTCTTGGCATCATGTAATGTTTGTAAACAAGTATCATCGTCGTAAAAGTAGTGTTGTTCATTTCTAGTTTTCCTTGAAAGGCCTATCTGGCTGTGGGGAAATATTTCCTTGCTTGGAAACAGGTAAGGTTTGGCAACAGGAGGGGCACCTGGCTGGAGAAAATCTGCCTCAATGAATTTGGTCTCTTCCATGTGGTTATGGAAAAGTGAATGTTTGATGATGATGCTAGCAATGGCAGCTGGTGGTGGTGGTGGTGGTGGCAGCAGCAGCAGCAGTGTAGGCTCAATATTTTGTATTTTCTGCTAATATGTCCTAATTTCCAGCAGGATATTGAAGAGATTAAACTGGGGATTTTTTTCCAATTCCATCATTTTCTAGAATAGAGTGACTTCTTAATTGTTTCATGTCAACACACGAGAGAACTTGACATGTAGTACTGCAAACTAACAACATACTTAACTAGACAATATACAAAATACGTAGCGACAAATTATATGGTTAAGTATTTTCTTAGCTCACAGTGCATCTTGATGTGGACGGATAGAGGAGGGAGAGGAGTAGCAAGATGTGGGTGGTAGAGGCAGAGGTTGTGATTAAAGATGGACAGAGCTAATGTTTTAGTGGGGTTTTTTTTCCCTCTCATTTTACAAGTGGCAGGGTTTGGGAATAGGAATAAGTATGGCATAGTTCAGTGGTTCTCAACCATTTTTTTTACCTCTGGATCCCTTTAATTTCTATTTCACTCAGTTGGACCCTCGTAACCATTTGATGTTTACAGAAAATCCTGTTATATTTCTCATCATCATCATCAAACATCCGTTTTCCGTCCTGTCATGGGTTGGACAGTTTGACTGAGAACTGGTAAGCTGGAGAGCTGCACCTGGTTCCAGTCTTATTCGGCATGGTTTTCCATAGTTGGATGCCCTTCCTAATGCCAACCACTCCAAGAGTGTAATGGATGCTTTTTATGTTCCACTGGCATGGGTACCAGTTATGCAACACTGGCATCGACCATAACTACAGTCTCACTTGGCTTGACAGGTATATCGCCAAAAGTCTCAGTCATTTTGATACCCCCTTGGGTGTGTGTGTATATACATATATACGACGGGTTTCTTTCAGTTTCCATCTACCAAATCCACTCACAAGGCTTTGGTCGGCCCGAAGCTATAGTAGAAGACACTTGCCCAAGGTGCCACGCAGTGGGACTGAACCCGGAACCATGTGGTTGGTAAGCAAGCTACTTACCACACAGCCACTCCTACGCCTATATATAACTATGTATGAAAAAAACCCACTATATGTAAAATATGTGTGTGTGCATGTGAGAGTGTTCTGATGATGACTAGAAACATGTGTCCATGGCTGTCCTCTTATTTTCAGACAGTAAACATGTTCTTTTGCCTAATGGCATATCAGTTTTGGAGAGAATCTCGAATCTAGAGATTATCTACCATTCTGAGGTGCAGCTGTTCATAATTGGCATTTAGTAATTATGACAAATTCTCTGGAGGCAGAGGTAATTTTAATAAATGAAGAATTTTTGTTGTATGCTGTTTGACATACCATTATTTGTCTATGTTGTTCAAATATACGCCACTGGCCACTCTGGATTATTTTTGTTAGCTCACTTTTGATTGTGCATGTGTTTGTGTATGCAAATATACATATCTACATATATTTGTGTGTGTGTGTGTGTGTGTGTGTCTTTATGCCAATATACATATCTGCATGGGATGAGGTGGTGAAGCATGACCTTCGAACGTCAGGCCTCACAGAGGCAATGACAAAAGACCGTGACCTCTGGAGATATGCTGTAACTGAGAAGACCCAGCAAATAAAGTGAGTTCACAGCTGTAACCTACACCAGCATCGCATAACCAGCCCACTCAAAAGTTCCTTGGATTGTAGAGCGACATGCTGTGCTTGAAGAGACCTATTGAGTCAAGTACATCAAAATCAATATCAAATCAAATTACAATCAAATGGAAATTGTAGTTGTGACCCTCGTACCGGTGGCATGTAAAAAGCACCATCTGATCGTGGTTGATGCCAGCTCCTCTGGCCCCTGTGCTGGTGGCACGTATAAAGCACCCACTACACTAGTGGTTCACATTAGGAAGGGCATCCAGCCGTAGAAACACTGCCAAATCAGATTGGGGCCTGGCGCAGCCTCCTGGATTCACAGACCCTAGTCGAACCGTCCAACCCATGCCAGCATGGAAAACGGATGTTAAACGATGATGATGATAATGATGATGTGTGCACATGTGCACTAGTGTGTCTGTGATAGTTTTCTTCTGCAAACTTAAGTGGATTTGTATCAAAGAATGATGGTGATATCCTTCTAAGTTTTTCCTGTGAACAAACCATCCAGGTGCTTCTTCCTTTTAAGATTGTGTGAATTAAGTGATCCCTTACTTGTAAAACAGATAAGGGTTGGCGCCAGGGGTTGGCTACCTGGCTAAAAAACAGTGTCACAAATTATTATATTCAAACAACCCATGCTAGCTTAGAGAAAAGTGTTACAAAACAAATGAATAAATGTGTGTGTGTAAACATAAATACATACATATATATATGTATGTTTCTGTGTGTATTTGTGTACATATATGTATACGATTCACCCATACACACACATATATATATCTTAAATATTTTTAGAGATAAAATACATGCCAGCAATTTTTTTCTTTTTTTTTTTTTTTTTGCTAATTTCATTATGCGTGTGTGTGTGTGTGTGTGTGTATATATATATCTGTGTGTGTGTGTCTATATATATATATGTGTGCGTGTGTGTGCATCTGTATACATATGTATATATATATATATATGTATGTGTGTGTATATATATATATATATATATATATATATATATATATATATATATATATATATTGTTTTTTATTTTTTTAGAAAGTAGGATTATTCAAAATGTTTCCTTCCCAGCTCTTCGTCAATTGATAATTAGATCAGATAAAAATATAGAGTAAGCCGCAGCTGCAGGTTGATGTTGGATCTGAGTTAATCTCCTGTTTATTCCTTAATTCAATGCTTACATCTGTTGTGATAATAATTGCTCCAGCATTGATTTCACAACCAATGAACAATACGCTGCATCAGAGAAAGAGAGAGAGGAGGAGACAAATGAAATGATGAATTTTCAAAAAAATATCTAGACTATTCAGGTGTATTTTTTAAAGTTTTTTCTTTTTTTTTTTGAAAGGAAAACATTTTGCTAATCTCCCATCATCTTCATCATCACCATCACCACTATCATCATCATAACCAACACCCACGTCTACTTTTCCATGCTTGCATGGCTCAGATGGAATTTATTGAGGTAGATTTTTCTATTGCTGGGTACCCCTCCTGTCACCAACCTTCACCTCTTTCCAGACAAGGTAATATTTCCTTTGTGAAGGTGCATGGCTCAGTGGTTAAAGCATCGGACTCACAATCATGAGGTAGTGAGTTCAATTCCCAGACTGGGCTGTGTGTTGTGTTCTTGAGCAAGACCCTTTATTTTCATGTTGCTCCAGTTCAGTCATCTGTAGAAATGAGTTGTGTGTGTGTGTGTGTGTGTGTGTGTTCGTTTGTCACCTACTACTTCGCCATCAGTGTTGGTTTGTTTATGTCTCCATATTGTAGCAGTTCGGCAACAAAGACCGATAGAATAAATATAGAACTTACAGAAATGTAAATACTGGGGTTAATTTGTTCAAATAAAACTCACTTCAAGGCAGTGCCCCAGGATGGCCATTGTCCATTGAATGAAACAAGTAAAAAATAATAGATAAAAGATGCAAAAACAATTATCAGAAATACTGAGGCTCTGATCTGAACACTGTACGACAGGAAATTAACAAAAGCAACAACAACATTCCATCATACCCTTGTTGTAGAATGTGGAAAGTATTCCAAATCAGTGGTTCTCAACTGGGGCTCATATGACCTTTAGGGGTCCATATATGATATATGGTAAAAATTCATGTGAAATATTTTGTTTATACTTCTGCAGTTCCTTATAATATTTAATTATAAAAGTATAATAGAATTTTTTAAGCACCAAATGGCTATGAGGTTCAACCTGTGTAAACTAGGAATCAAAGGGTTTCATAGATAAAAGGGTCCATAGAGAAAAATGGGTTAATAATCAGTTGTCTGAATGATGCTTTTATGAAGTTCATAAGTCATTCGATGCTTGATCCCAGAGCCATACAACCCCCTACCCATTACCCTGCAAAAATCAAGTTCCTGGTGTATGGGTCTTCAGTACAGCAAGGTGCCAGACATCTTGGTCCTTTGTCATCTTGCCTGATAAATTCAGCATCCTGAGGTCGTTCTTCACTACTTCATCCTATGTCTTTGTGGGTCTCCACTTCCACATGTTCCATCTGGAAGTGGAGACCCAAGAAGACATGGGATGAAGTACTGTTTACCCCACCACACACACAGAGTTGTGGCTGTGTGGGTTAGAAGTTTGCTTCCCAACCATGTGGTCTTGGGGTTCAATCCTACTGAGCAACACTCTAAGCAAGTGTCTTCTACTGTAACCCAGGCTGACCAAAGCCTTGTGTGTATTTGCATAACATATACACTCACACACAAACTCAGTGGCCTTTGTACAGTTCCTACCGACATAATTCACTCTTGAGTTATTGTTTGACCCAGGTCTATAGTGTATAACACTCATTAATGTTGATATATATATGAATACACACACACACATTCACATATATTTGTATGTTTGTTTGTAATAATTTCATACCGAGAATATTATATTTTGATTGATACCAAATTAATTTGCATTCAAACTTAATGGACTTAATTATTTTCCCCTGTAGCATTAACACATTAATATTCTCTATACAATTAATATGATACGAAGCTGTCACATGAAACTCATTTTATATCATACCTCCATCGTCCCTCCCCTTGTTGCTTCTAATTAATGGGTGTATTTGTATAGACACCCACACAAAAAGGCAACCGGTAACCACTAGCATATTAAATAATGATTTAATGTGGACATTAGATAGTTTAATGTGGGCATCTATATATAATTTGTGACTATTTACATTTGCACATGTGTGCATTTAAATTTTACTATAAGCATCAAATTTATCTGATGGAGACAAGCCAGTATCTAGCATCTGCATGGTTGTCAATCCAATTAGATTTTCAGGTTCATTAGTGGACTCATTAGTTGACTTTTGTTCAGTTTTTGCTATTCCACTTCTCTTCAAAATTTCGGATAATTTTGTTAATATTGAATGTCAGCAGAATGTCGCCATTTTACCCAGGCAGTTTCATGTGAAGATGCATAACACAAGCATCCACACTGACTTGAACTGAAGACAGTTGCATTTACTATCACCGTTTAGCATCTGTTTTCCATGTTGGCATGGGTTGAATGGTTTGACAGGAGCTGGCCAGCCAGAGAGCTGCACCAGTAGGGCAACAAAAGAGCACTAATTGAGAAAATGAGGATTAGAAATTGTCCAGCATGATAACAATTCTTATTTCTTTATTACCCACAAAGAGCTAAATACAGAGGGGACAAAACAAGGACAGACAAAGGGATTAAGTTGATTACATCGACCCCAGTGCGTAACTGGTACTTAATTTATTGACCCTAAAAGGATGAAAGGCAAAGTCGACCTTGGCAGAATTTGAACTCAGAACGTAATGGCAGACGAAATACCACTAAGCATTTCACCCAGTGTGCTAACGTTTCTGCCAGCTCACCACCTTAGTAGTAGTAGTAGTAGTCGTAGTAGAAGAATAGTAGTGGTAGTAGTAGTAGTAGAAGAATAGTAGTGGTAGTAGTAGTAGTAGTAGTAGTAGAATAGTAGTGGTGGTAGCAGCAATAGTAGTAGTGGTAGTAGTAGTAGTAGAAGAATAGTAGTGGTAGTAGTAGTAGTAGAAGAATAGTAGTGGTAGTAGTAGTAGTAGAAGAATAGTAGTGGTAGTAGTAGTAGTAGAAGAATAGTAGTGGTAGTAGTAGTAGAATAGTAGTGGTGGTAGCAGCAATAGTAGTAGTAGTAGTAGTAGTAGTAGTAGTAGTAGAAGAATAGTAGTGGTAGTAGTAGTAGTAGAAGAATAGTAGTGGTAGTAGTAGTAGTAGAATAGTAGTGGTGGTAGCAGCAATAGTAGTAGTGGTAGTAGTAGAAGAATAGTAGTGGTAGTAGTAGTAGTAGAATAGTAGTGGTGGTAGCAGCAATAGTAGTAGTAGTAGTAGAAGAATAGTAGTGGTAGTAGTAGTAGTAGTAGTAGAAGAATAGTAGTGGTGGTAGTAGTAGTAGTAGTAGTAGTAGAATAGTAGTGGTGGTAGCAGCAATAGTAATAGTAGTAGTAGTGGTGGTGGTAGTAGTAGAATTGTGGTGGTGGTAGTAGTCTTATGGTAATCTTATTGTACACAGAACTCAGGTGCACTACAACGTATTTGTAGATATTGAATCCTTCGGCTTGATGACATTTGCTTTTTGTTTGTTTTGGTTTTATTGATCACTAGAAACTCTAAATCAATTAATTTATCAATTTAAAAAATTTTTTCTTATCATCTTCAGGGAAATGACATCCTTAGCAATATAAGTCAAGATGAATATCGAAATATCGTCCGAGTTCTTGAAGGTTCCATTTTAGCCACAGACCTGGCTTTATATTTCCGGTAAAAAAAAAAATAATTTTATTTTTCTATCTTTTATTTTCTTTTTCTTTTTTTCTCAGATCATCCAGAAATACATGAAATTAACCATGCTGTAGCATTTCTGATACCAACATGTCTGAGACTGATCCAGGTTCTATGCCACAAGCTCCCTGTTTTAAAGTAATCTAAATACATTGGTGCAGGCATGATTGTATGGTAAGAAGCTTGCTTCCTAACCACATGGTTCCAGGTTCAATCCCACTGCATGGTACCTTGAACAAATGTATTCTTGTATAGTCCTTTTTTCAGTTTGTCTCCCAAATCTATTCACAAGGCCTGGGACTATACAAGAAGACATTTGTTCAAGGTGCCGTGCAGTGGGAGTGAACCTGGAACCATGTGGTTGGGAAGCAAGCTTCTTACCATACAATTATCCCTGCACCAATGAATTTAGATTTTATTTTAGATCACTTTAAAACAGGGACAACAAAACATCCAGATACAAAGAAAACAAGGATGGATCATTCGAAGTTTTCTTTCTTCAGTCGAGTACCAGATTATCTTCACAATATAATCAACCGAAATTGCGAAGATAATCTGGTACTCGACTGAGGAAAGATAACTTCGAATGACCCGTCCTTGTTTTCTTTGTATTGTCTATCTGGATGTTTTGTTGTCCCATTTTTGTATCACCTAACTGTCTGGATGTTTTGCGTTCTTGTCCCATTTTGTATTTTATATATATATATATATGTGCGTGTGTGTGTGTGTGTGTGTGTGTAATAGATATATAACAGCATGGAATTTTGTCAGTGAACAAGTTGCGGTCTCAAAGCAATGAAAATATTTTGGCAAATTAAATTCATATGTTGAAGTGAATCTAACAGATTTTTTGTGTTTCTTAAATGGCTTATAAACACCTTCCATACTGCAATTGTTTTTGTTCCAGCACACAATCTCAGATCAGGTCACTTGCTATGCAAGTACATCTCTGTAATATATATATATATATATATATATATATATATATATATATAGGGAGAATTCACAAAAAAACAAAAGATGAAGACAAGTGGTGTAGAAAACAAACAGATGTATTAGTATAACGCTTGGGAATTGAAAAAGTCTTTAACGTTTCGAGCCTATGCTCTTCCACAGAAAGAAACAAGGAGAGAAAAAAATGTGTATGGTGGTTAGCGATCTATCATGGCGAATATATATATATATATATATATATATATATGCTTTTAGGCTTTCACTTCATACACACCAGCTCAATTTGATTCGTTCTCATGTCGCCCCCTCAAAATAAGGGTAGAAGAACATCGCAAAGCTGTGACACGAGAAGTCTTAGAGGACAATTACATGTTTATTTTATCTAATGTAATATTGTTATCAACTTCTGGAGATTATTGACACAGGTCCTGGGGCTGATAGGGCAAGTTAACTAGTTTCTTTGGTGTATAAGAAACTGAGATCACAACATTCCCCATGAACAGAATGCCAATGTGTCACAGAATTTACCTGTTTACGGCTGAGTGGACTGGAACAATGGGAAATGAAGTGCTTTGTTCACAAACTCAATACACTGTCAAGTCTGGAAATCGAAGCTACAATCTTATAATCACAAGTACAACCCTTTAACCAGTAGGTCACATGTCTTCATTTACGTTATAGTTAATTTGGATAATTAATGAGTTGGATGTGGTGCTGAAAAAAGAGCAATAACTCTTGAAATATGCATGTACACACCACCCATTACCTATTTTTTTGGAGGGGAAACATATTAAATATAAATCCTTGTACTATTCTAATGTAGAAACAGTTGAACCATCACATAAAGTGATGTCAAAATATTTTTCAAATGAAATTTTTTAATTTTTTTTTTATCTGCTTTATTTAATTTCTAGTGATAATTTTGTTGATTCTCTTTGAACCTAGGAACCGAACGGAGTTCTTTAATCTGGTAAACGAAGAAGAAAACTGTGATTGGACAAATGAAGAATCAAGAGAACTCCTACAGTAAGTAAATAAAAATATCGATTTGATGTATTATGTATCAGAAAATCTCTTATTCAAAGAGAAGAGTGACAAAAAGAATTAAATCTCATAGATGGTTAGATGAAATGCCATATTTGATGGTATATAATATGCAGGTTCATCGTCATCACCATCATCATTGTTTAACATCTGCTTTCCATGCTAGCAGGGGTTGGACAATTTGACTGAGGACTGGTGAACCAGATGGCTACACCAGGCTCCAATCTGATTTGGCAGAGTTATGCCACCGGCACGAAGGCCAGTCTGGCAGTACTGGCAACGCAAAAAATATTCTGAAGTCACCTCAGGCCTTATATACAAAGTTGGGTTTTAATGCATTAAAAAAATTTTGTTCATGAATATTCTCTACTGAAATTGAGGTGCATCTAATATACCTGTTCGCTTTTTATGCCATCAAACAAGGTAAAGCTTAAGCAGTGGTTCTCAACTGTTTCCTTATCTATAGACCCCTTTGTTTAGCATTTTATTCTGGTGGACCCCCATAGCCATTCAACGTTTAAAAACTAATTTTATACATACTTTTTTCAAAATTCCTATTTTGTCATTCACTCATTCACTTGTATAGGTTGAATTGTGTAAAACATTAAAGAAAGAAATGTAGATATTTCTTGCAATACATGCATCTAAATGAAAACTTTTTATGGACCCTTAAAATACTTCTATGGATCTCTAATTTACTACTTTGCTAGCATGGACCCCAGTTAAGAACCAGTGATTTAAAATATAGTTTGATACTTATCACACATCATAAGCCAAAAGTAGACCTGTGAAGTGGGACAAGCAGAGTTATGTGCCTTGCTAGTGAGCAAATATTATAGTAAAATTAGCAGTTGTGACTCTGGTACTAAATAATTCAACATCTTTATCTGATTGTCATTTATTCATCATCATCATTATCACCGTATAACATCTGCTTTCCATGCTAGCATGGGTTGGACGATTTGACTGAGGACTGGTGAACCAGATGGCTACACCAGGCTCCAATCTGATCTTGCAGAGTTTCTACAGCTGGATGCCCTTCCTCATGCCAACCACTCTGAGAGTGTAGTGGGTGCTTTTACGTGCCAGTGGCACGAAGGCCAGTTATGCGGTATTGGCAATGGCCATGCACAAAATGGTGTATTTTACGTGCCACCTGTACAGGTGCCAGTTCGGCGGCACTGGCAACGATCTCGCTCGAATGCCTTTACACGTGCCACCGGCACAAGTGCCAGGAAGGTGACGCTGGGCACAGGTGCCATCACGATTTCGCTTTCGCTTGTCCCAACAGGTCTTCGCAAGCCGAGTTTAGTGTCCAATGAAGGAGACAACATTGGCATGGGTGCCAGTCGTCGAATTCTAAAATCATGCTCTCTGACATAGTTGCATTCCCTGCTCCAAATTAGGAATCAAAACCTATAATTATGAAGCAAATAGAATATAGGTGTCTGCTTACATGACTTCTTGTTCTTTTTTCATCTTTACATCATGTAATGGAACACTACTTCTTCATTTAATAAGAGGACAAAGATCCTTCCTGAGACACATAGACTCATGGGGCTGGTTTCCTAGTTTCTGTGGCGCATATATTTCCCCACTGGACAGGACACTGGTTCATCACAGGATTCTCATTTTTACCTACTGAGTGAACTGGAGTAATATGAAATAAAGTGTCTTGCTCAAGGACACAACACATCACCTGGTCCAGGAATTGAAACCAGAATCTTACTATCACAAGTCTAATACCCTAACTTCTAGGCATGGGTCAGACAGTTTGACAGGAGCTGGCAAGCCAGAGGGCTGAACTAAGCTCCAGTTGTCTGTTTTGGCCTGGTTTCTATGGCTGGATACCCTTCCTGTCACCAACCCTTCTTGTTTCTAATCAAGACAATATTTCCCTATGGTCAGACATGTTTTCACAGAATGTGGAAAATGAACGACACTGCTTGTATGATAGTGGCACTCGTTTACAATTACTGTGCCCTGTCAAAACAAGGAGACACAAACCTGCAAACACCCATAAATGCATGCATACATAAACACACAAACATACACACACACTCTTTCTCCCCCCTCTCCATCCCCTCCCATCCCCCCTCTCCATCCCCCCTCCCCCTCTCTCTCCCCCTCCCCCTCTCTCTCCCCCTCCCCCTCTTCCCCCTCCCCCTCCCCCCTCTTCCCCCTCCCCCTCCCCCCTCTTCCCCCTCTCTCCTCTCTCTCTACCTCTCTCCTCCCTCTCTCTCAAATACTAAAAGTAAAATAAGATATTGAAGCTGATAAGAATTTATAAACTGCTTACGACTCTCTAAGGAGCAGTTTTTGTGAAACTCTGTAAGAGTTTGTGAAGTCTTTTCAGCTGCAACACACATACACCTTATTGTGTCTTGGTATGGTCATTACACCAATAATAACACATGCACTAGTTCAATATCACTTTTTTATTGTTAGTTTATTAGTTGACTAACTAATCAATCATTTGTTTCATATCTTGGTTAAACAATCAATCAGTTGTGTGTTAGAATATTTAACCAACTGACGACTAACAACAAAGAAATGCTATCAAACCTATGCATGTGTTATTATTGGCGTAGCGACCCTCCCAAGACACAAAATTTGTTTTAACATGCAAATTCATATCAAGAATCTTGCAAACCAAATAAAAAAAATGAGTGGGTATGTGGTAAGTAGCTTGCTTACGACCCACATGGTTCCGGGTTCAGTTTCACTGCGTGGCACCTTGGGCAAGTGTCTTCTGCTATAGCCTCGGGCCAACCAAAGCCTTGTGAGTGGATTTGGTAGACGGAAACTGAAAGAAGCACATCGTATATATGTATGTATGTATATATATATATATATATATATATATATATATATATATATATATGTGTGTGTGTATATGTTTATGTGTCTGTGTTTGTCTCCCGCAACATCACTTGACAACTGATGCTGGTGTATTTACATCCCCATAACTTAGCAGTTCGGCAAAAGAGACCGATAGAATAAGTGCTAGCCTTGCAAAGAATAAGTCCTGGGGTTGATTTGCTCGACTAAAGGTGGTGCTCCAGCATGGTCACAGTCAAATGACTGAAATAAGTAAAAGGGTATAAAATAGGCTTCTTTCAGTTTCTGTCTAACAAATCCACTCACATGGATTTTGATCAGCCTGGGGCTGTAGTAGAAGACATTTGCCCAAGTTGCCATGCAGTGGGACTGAACCTGAAACCACGTGGTTAGGAAGCAAACTTCTTAACAACACTGCCATGCCTATGCTTACATCATGATAAACACGATATGTTGCAGGTGGCATGTCGCTGAAAAATCTCTGCCCTAATTTCAGTTTTAGTAAGAAGTCTTAAAAAACAGATAAATTTCTGCCTGTCACCATGACAACAGAACTTATATCAGTCTGAATGTCATGCCCTTCCTTTCCTTGTTACTATGGCAACTGCTGATGTCAGTTTGATTTTTACTTGCTTTTGTTTCTTTGTTTTTGTTTTTTTAATTGAATCTGTTTCAAAGAATTATGTTATCATTTCCATAGAATATTATGAAAGGTTTTTAAAAAAAAAAAAACTTAAGTTCATTTCATTGATCTCGATACTAACTCACTTCCATCTACTGCAGCATCTTTTCCGGCTCCTCTTTACAATCTGAGTTCAAATCCTGCCAAGGTCAACATTACCTTTCATTATTTCAGTGTCTATAAAATAAAATACCAGTCATGTACTGAGGACAGTGTAATTGACTAATCTACTCTCCTTGGAACTGCTGTGTATCAAAATTTGAAAATTCTGATTATTGTTGCTATTGTTATTATTCTTATTATCATTACCATTATTATTATTATTATTATTATTATCATTATTATTATTATTATTATTATTATTATTATTATTATACAAGGTGGCAAACTGGCAGAATCGTTAGCACATTGGACGAAAGTGGTATTTCACCTGTCACTACATTCTGAGTTCAAATTCCACTGAGGTCAACTTTGCCTTTCATCTTTTCGGGGTCGATTAAGTGCTAGTTACATACTGGGGTCGATGTAATCAACTAGCCCCTCCCCCAAAATTCCAGGCCTTGTGCCTATAGTAGAAACGATTATTATTATTTTGAAACAAATTCGATGACTGGCACCTGTGCCAGTGGAGCGCTAGCAGCACCATCCAAGCGTGATCATTGCCAGAGCAGATGTTTGGCTTCCATGCCAGTGGCACGTAAATAGCACCATTTGAGCGTAATCGTTACCAGCATCGCCTTACTGGCATCTGTGCCGATGGCACGTAAATAGCACCATTTGAGCGTAATCGTTACCAGCATCGCCTTACTGGCATCTGTGCCGATGGCACGTTGGAAAAAGCATTTGAGCGAGGTTGTTGCCGGTGCCGCTGGACTGGCTCCTGTGCAGGTGGTACGTAAAAAACACCATTTGAGCATGGTCGTTGCCAGTACCGCCTGACTGGCTCTCGTGTCGGTGGCATGTAAAAGCACCCACTGCACTCTCGGAGTGGTTGGCGTTAAGAAGGGCATCCAGCTGTAGAAACTCTGCCAGATCTGATTGGAGCCTGATGCAGCCATTCAGTTCGCCAGTCGTCAGTCAAATTGTCAAACCCATGCTAGCATGGAAAGCGGACCAATTCCTAGACCTGGTGGTGCGTTGTGTTCTTGAGCAAAACACTTTATCTCGTGTTGTTCTGCAGTCACTTCGACACCTGATTTGTGGCACCCTTGTGCCCCTGTTCAGGCAAAGTCAATTTGATGGAGGAAGTGAGCTAATGAGGGGCATGAACATTTGATCCAATGGAAATATTATTATTATTATTATTAATTTTGCTTATTTTTCTTTTCCAGAGCTATGATGATGACTGCCTGTGATGTCTCAGCAATAACAAAACCATGGGAAATACAACAAGAGGTGAATTTTTTATTTCAATAGATTTAATAATGCAATCGCAAAGATCGGTAATCTAGTTTTTTTTTTTAAATGGTGTAGAACGGTTAGGATTGAAATGCTTTGGTGCCACCGAAATTTGGCGTTGCTGATTCTGCACTGTCTTATTTGACATTACTCATGTTTTTCGTTCTCTCTCTCTCTTCCTCTCTTTCTCTCCCCTCCTCTCTTCCTTTCTCTCCCTCCCACTCTATCTCTTATCTCTGCTCCCTCTTCCATACCGCCCCTCTCTTCCCTCTCCTCCTTGTGTATGTTTGTGAGCATATTTCTCCCAGTGTATTTGAAGAGAGGATAATTGTTTTTGTTTACTGTGTTCAGTTAAATTGTAATGTCTCTTTCTCCTCCTCCTTTTCTCCCCTCCCTGTGTACATATTTCTGTTCACGTAAGCGCTGCTTGTGTGTGATTATGTGCGTTTCCCTCCAGTGCCCTAAAAGCACTTCTGCCAAAACACACTAAGTCTATCACTCATGACACAGCAGCACTTCAACCAGTAAATCTGGCTCTTATCTCCTTATTATATTTTCAATGGAAAGTCACTTGAAAATTATCAACAATTTGATGATAATTTCTGGAAAACATCAAGAATTTGGAGGGTTTTTGTAGAAGGTTTTAATTCAAATATAAATACTTTAAAGCAGGCAGTTTAATATTGTTGAGCTCAAGGCAGTGTCAGGTGAATTCACTGGTATAATCATCATCATCATCATTGTCGTTTAACGTCCACTTTCCATGCTAGCATGGGTTGGATGGTTTGACTGAGGGCTGGCGAGCCAGAAGGCTGCACCAGGCTCCAATCTGATCTGGCAAAGTTTCTACAGCTGGAGGCCCTTCCTAACACCAACCACTCCGAGAGTGCAGTGGGTGCTTTTTATGTGCCACCAGCATGGGACCAGTCATGCGGCACTGGCATCAACCACGCTTGATTGGTGCTTTTTATATGCCACCATCATGGGTGCCAATCAGGCGGTACTGTCATCGGCCTTGACAACAACTTCACTTGCCTCAACAGGTTTTTGCAAGCGCAGTTTATTGCCCAATGATTGAAGGGTACCCTTAATCTAAATATCTAATTTTCTTGCATTGGGTTGTTTGACAGGATCTGATGAGTCAAACTACTGCGTCATAAACCATTGTCTACTTTGGGATGTTTTCTATGGGTGGATGTCCTTAATGCCACCTACTTCACAATGTGTACTGGGTGCTTTTTTTAACGTTTCCAACTGTGTGTGTGGTATATTCCTTCATATCCAACCGGCAACAATATTTCACTCCTATCTTTATTATCAGCAAGCACCCTGACAACTGTACATCATGTTAATGTCATGTGATGGGCTACAGTAGTAGTTTTCAAATGGGCAAACTTCACCCCAGGAAAATCTTATGTCTTCCTATCTTCTTTATTAATGCCCCCAGTTTTTTTTTTATTTGATTTATTACCAAAAATCTTTTTTTATACAACTTTGTCTGATACTAAATATATAAAAAAATGTTATTACAATATTTAAAAGACATTCCAGTTTTGTATATGTGTGTATGTATGTTTGTCTCCCCATCATCGGTTGACAACTGATGCTGCTGTATTTATATCCCTGAAACTTAGTGGTACGGCAAAAAAGATCAATAGAATAAGTACTAGGCTTACAAGTCCTGGGGTCGATTTCTTTGACTAAAACCTTTTAAGGTGGTGCTGCAGTCAAATGACTGAAACAAGGAAAAGAATAAAAGTATATATATATATATATATATATATATATATATATATATATATATATATATATATATACTAGGCGCAGGAGTGGCTGTGTGGTAAGTAACTTGCTTACGAACCACATGGTTCCGGATTCAGTCCCACTGTGTGGCACCTTGGGCAAGTGTCTTCTACTATAACCTTGGGCCGACCAAAACCTTGTGAGTGGATTTGGTAGACAGAAACTGAAAGAAACCTGTTGTATATATGTATATATATATATATATATATATATATATATAATATCATCATCATCGTTTAACGTCCGCTTTCCATGCTAGCATGGGTTGGACGATTTGACTGAGGACTGGTGAAACCGGATGGCAACACCAGGCTCCAATCTAATTTGGCAGAGTTTCTACAGCTGGATGCCCTTCCTAACGCCAACCATGTGTGTGTGTATGTGTATGTATATGTTTGTGTCTGTGTTTGTCCCTCCCAACTTCGCTTGACAACTGATGCTGGTGTGTTTACGTCCCCGTAACTTAGCGGTTCGGCAAAAGAGACTGATAGAATAAGTACTAGGCTTACAAAGAATAAGTCCTGGGGTCGATTTGCTCGACTAAAGGCGATGCTCCAGCATGGCCACAGTGAAATGACTGAAACAAGTAAAAGAGTATATATATTTATAGGTTCTCTTGACATCTGCATGAAATAGCAGCCTTATCACCTGAAAATCGTATCCTATCATCTGAAATAAAAGATATGTTAGACAATGTATCATCTTCCAGCTATGACCATCCCATCTTTCCAAATAGATAAAACCACGTTATTTAATGTGTCCTTTGTTTCCAAGATAATAAGGTATAATTTGATGACAATTTGGCTGTTATTTCTAGCTGGCTAAGAAACCATGGAGAGGGTGTCTGGTTGGCTTTGAGAAATGAGTGTAAAATTAGAAAGAAAACACTATAATATTTTTTAAAATTGTGATGGGCAATTTTCCAGCTTAATTTAAATAATATGGATGATTGGTTCGTTAAATATTTTTGTGAAGAATTTCTTAATCGTTATTTGGAACAACTGAACTAAATTGTTCGCCTGGAACTGTGTTTATATTTCTCATCATTAATTTATCCACGACACATGGCTTAGTTGTTAGAGTATATATTTCATGATCAGGAGGTCATGGGTTCGATTCCTGGTGGTGTGTTGTGTCTTTGAGCAAGACACTTTATTTTCACACTACTCCTGTTCACTCAGCTGCCAAAAACGAGTTGTACCTGAAATTCAAAAAGGGCCAGCCTTGTCACATTCTGTATCACACTGAATTTCCCTGAGAACTGCAATAAGAGTACCTGTGTCTGTGAAGTACTCGGCCACTTTCACAAGCAAGTTGTTTCTTATTTCTTTATTGCCCACAAGGGGCTAAACATAGAGAGGACAAACAAGGACAGACAAAGGGATTATGTCGATTACATCGACCCCAGTGCGTAACTGGTACTTAATTTATCGACCCCGAAAGGATGAAAGGCAAAGTCAACCTCGGCGGATTTTGAAATCAGAACGTAACGGCAGATGAAATACCGCTAAGCATTTCTCCCAGCATGCTAACGTTTCTGCCAGCTCGCCGCCTTCACATTAATTTCACAAGCAGGTTGTTTCTGTTAATCGTATGAACTGCAACACTCATTATCATAATCGATGAAGAACCAGGTCAATTTATCCATTAGAGATGGAACTTAGACTGAGCTTTTCTCTCTTTCTGGTCACCTACACTTCACCTCCACTCGAGTTTGAGTTTGCTTTTAGTTATGTTACTTCTTCATTGAATATTCCTAACCTCATGTTAGACGAGTCTAGCAAATCTTGTTAGAATCAAATTTTGCAATATCATGTAGTGTGACATTGTCAGTGTCCACTAATCATTTGAATAATGGATCCTTTTTGGTTATCTCACCCCCATTAAAAAATTGCCATTAAAACGCTGGGTTATCTCCCCCTCTGTTTTTCTTTCTTTCTCTCTTTTTCTTTCTTTCCTTTCTCTCTTCACATTCTCTCTCTTTCTCTCTCTCTTTTTCTTTTTTTCCCTCTTTTTCTCACATTGGCCTTTGTAGTTTTTTTCCACGAGGTCCTTAAAGGCGCCTCCCCTATTTGGAGTTTTAAATTGTTTAATTGTAATTATTTATATTGTTTACACATTGTAAAACCCATTGTATCGTCCTGTTTTTGTCTTTTATGTTGTTGCATGTCTTTTAACGTAATTTCATGTAAGCCCTTGTGACCAATAAACGAATTAGTTATTATTATTATTATCATCATCCTATGACTCGCGGTCATAGGATCGCGGTTTCGATTCCCAGACTGGGCGTTGTAAGTGTTTATTGAGCGAAAACACCTAAAGCTCCACTAGGCTCCGGCAGAGGATGGTGGCGAACCCTGCTGTACTCTTTCACCACAACTTTCTCTCACTCTTACTTCCTGTTTCTGTTGTGCCTGTAATTCAAAGGGTCAGCCTTGTCACACTGTGTCACGCTGAATATCCCTGAGAACTACGTGAAGGGTACACGTGTCTGTGGAGTGCTCAGCCACTTGCACGTTAATTTCACGAGCAGGCTGTTCCGTTGATCGGATCAACTGGAACCCTCGACGTCGTAAGCAACGGAGTGCCAGCAAGAATTATTATCATCATTAACTCACCGAAATAGCAAAATTCTTAGCAGACCAAGCAAAATACTTAGTGGCATTTTGTCTGTATTCTCATTTTGCATTCAAGTTCCACCACGGTCTACTTGGCCTTTCATTCTTCCAGGGCCGATAAAAATAGGTACCAGTTGATCACAAGGGTCAATGTAATCGACCAGCCTCCCCGCCCCTCAAAAAAAAAAAAAAAAAAATTTCAGATCCTGTCTATAGGAGAAAGGTTTGTTATTATCGTTAATAATAACGGTTTCATATTTTGACACAAAGCCAGCCATTTCGTGGGGTGAGTAAGCTGATTACATCGACCCCGAAAGGATGAAAGGCAAGGTCGACCTCAGTGGAATTTGAACTCAGAATGTGAAAATGGACGAAAATCCGCTGTGCCTTTTGCCCGGCGTACTAAACGATTCTGCCAGCTCAGCTTACGCCTACCTTTGTTTCCCAAGTGGTCTCACCCCATTTAAGTACTAACCGGGGTTGGCGTTATAATAACAACAACAACAACAACAACGATAGGCTGGTGCTGTGAGACCCTCTCAAGTGTTTGCTAATGACCTCCACAAACAAGGCTGACTGGAGCCATTCAAGAACGGCAGCAACCTCGTAAATAAATTGGTCAGATTTTAGCTGACCAAGGGAGAGAACTCTGCCTTATTTAACTATAATTTCTGAATCCAATTTCTCCTGCTTAATCAAGTTGTCAGAATACCCCTATTTCTATTATAATGCCTTTTTATATCAAGCCACATGGGCCCTACATCATGAACCAGCGATATGGTACTTAGAAATATATATATATATATATATATATATATATATATATATATATATATATATATATATATATATATATAAAGGGGGAAGAAGAATACGAAGAATCAAACGTTTTATGTAAAATGCTTGAAATATTTACATTTTAAAGCAGTTTATGTTTGCGATAAAATATGTTTCTTTGTTGTTTTAGCGAAAGATCTGTTCTGAGTGAATAACTTTTAAGATCGTTAATGTTCCTACCCTGGCTATACCCGCATATCATTAAAAAAAATTTGTTTTAGGCTTTGTATATTCACGTTCCATATTATCAAGTCTTTCTTTCTTTTTTCTTTTCTTTTTCTCTCCCTCTGTTTCTCTCTTTTTCTTAATTCTTCTTTTTCTTTCTCTTCACATTCTCTCTCTCTCTCTCCCTCCCTGTTTTTCTTTTTTCTCTCTTCACATTCTCTCTCTCTCCCCCTCTGTTTTTCTTTCTTTCTTTCTTTTTCTTTCTTTCCATTCTCTCTTCACGTTCTCTCTCTCTTTTCCCTAATTCTTTTTTCTTTCTCTTCACATTCTCTTTCTCTCTCTCCCAGTTTTCCTTTCTTTCTCTCTTTTTCTGAATTCTTTTTCTTTCTTTCTTTTCTTCATATTCTCTTTCTCTCTCTCCCCCCTCTCTCTCCCCCCTCTCTCTCTTCCTTAATTCTTCTTTTCCTTGCTGCTCAGTGGTTCTGGGTTCAGTCCCACAGCACAGCACCTTGGGCAAGTGTCTTCTTTTATAGCTTTGGTCCTACTAAAAGCCTTGCAAGTAAATTTGGTGGATGGAAACTTAAAGAAGCCCATCATATATACACGTGTGTGTTTGTGTGTTTGTCTTGTGTTTGTCCACCTCCACTACTTGTTAGCCAGTGTTCATATGTTTACATCCCTGTAACTTATTAGTTTAGCAAAACAGAATAAATAACAGGTTTTAAAAAAGTTACTGGATTGGGGTTATTTATTTATTTATTTATTTTTGCCTAAAATTCCTCATGGTGGTGCCCCAGCATGGCCATATTCTAATGACTGAAACAAGTAAAAGATAAAAGAAAGACAAAAGATGGTCCCAGGTGAATATCTCTGCTCTGAGCATGCACCTGTAAGTTAGTGATAAACAACTGGGAGAGGGTACTTGCCTTGGGGCTCAGGGTAACTGAGTTTTGTGGGATTTCCACAAGTGACCTTCAGAGGTCACCTTCAGTTTTTAAAAAATTCTTTGATTTTTTTGTTTGCATTTCCTTTGTTTTTATGAGTTTTTTTTTTAAGCCTTTCGCATTTAAACTGGCCAAATCCAACCCAACTATTTTACCTGTTTTTATACTCAAACTGGTAAAATTTGGCCCATCACACCTGCCTTACAATTTCATTATAAGAATAGACCCTTACATATTGAAATCTTGAAGCTCTGAGATTATGCATGATTAATTGAAAACGATGGAAATAAATAAAAATTACATTTGAAAGAAAGAGTAATCTGAGTACAAAAGGGTTAAATGTAACCATACACTGTATTATCCTTTGCTGTCCTTTCTCTTTTGTGGTTAATAAAGAAAGCATTATCATTATTAAGGTAGCGAGCTGGCAGAATGGTTAGCATGCTGGGCAAACTGCTTAGCGGTATTTTGCCTGTCGCTACATTCTGAGTTCAAATTTCACTGAGGTCAACTTTACCTTTCATCCATTCGTGGTTGATAAATTAAGCACCAGTGAAATTCTGGAGTTGATGTAATCAATTGACCCCTTCCCCAAGATTTCAGGCCTTGTGCCTATATTATTATTATTATTATTATTATAATTATTAATAAGGCAGTGAGTTGGCAGAATATTTAGCATGCCAGGTAAAATGCTTAGCAGCATTTCACCCATCACTATGTTCTGAGTTCAAATTCCACCCTTGTGGCAAAATTTGAAACCATTATTATTATTATTATTATTATTATTATTATTGTTGTTGTTGTTGTTGTTATCATCATCATCATCATCATTATTATTTTGTTTTTAGATTGCTAAACTTGTTGCCCGTGAATTTTTTGAGCAAGGTGATATAGAAAGGCAGCAATGGAATATAACACCAATAGTAAGTTTGACTACTGTTTCTTCTACTACTACTACTACTACCACTACTACCACCACCACCACCACCGCCGCCACCAACACCACTACCACTATTATTTTTAAGGTGGTGGGCTGGCAGAATTGTTAACACGCCTCCCCCCAAAATCTGATGGCCCTGTGCCAAAATTTGAAGCCATCGTCATCATCATCATCATTATTATTATTGTTTTCTGATTGATTTGCATTTTATTTCATCTTTCCACTGGGTCTCAACCAGAGACCTGAGGCATGTATATATTTGATGGCGAGAAACTACCTGATTATTATTATTATTATTATTATCATCATTATTAGTCAAGACGAAGAGTGCGATTTTAGATGTTTTATTTTTTGAACAACATTTCGACAGAACGTCTGTCTTTCTCAAGTTCAAACCAAAGAAATTTTGAATTTTCAATCACCTTTTGGTTTGAACTTGAGAAAGACAGACGTTCTGTCGAAATGTTGTTCAAAAAATAAAACATCTAAAATCGCACTCTTCGTCTTGACTATTTACCTTCGTGAAGAGTTACGTCAATCCTTTTTTTTAAAATATCATCATTATTATTATTATTATTATTATTATTATTATTATTATTATTATTATTATTATTATTAAGGCAGTAAGCTGGCAGAATTGTTAGCACACCGGGTGAAATGCTTTACAGTATTTCGTCTGCTGTTACATCCTGAGTTCAAATTCTGCCGAGGTTGATTTTGCCTTTCATCCTTTCGGGGTTAGTAAATTAAGTACCAGTTGAGCACTGGGGTTCATGTAATTGACTTATTCCCTCCCACAACATGGCTGCCCTTGTGGCAAAATTTAAAACCAATATTATTATTATTGTTAAGGCGGTGAGCTGGCAGAATTGTTAGTACGCTGAGCATGATGCTTACTGGCATTTTGACCATCTTCACATTTTGAGGTCAAATTCCGCTGGGGTCAACTTTGCCTTTCATCCTTTCAAGGTCAATAAATTAAGTACCAGTGAAACACTGGGGTCAATGTAATCAACAGTCCCCCCACCCACTAAATTTCAGGCCTTGTGCCTTTAGTAGAAAGATCATTATTATTGTTATATTATTATTATTATTATTATTATTATTATTGTGGTGAGCTAAATGCTTAGCAGCATTTCATCCATCTTTACGTTCTGAGTTGAAATTTTGCCAAGGTCAGCTTTGCCTTTCATCTTTTTGGGGGCAATAAAATGAGTACCAGTTGAGCAGAGGGGTCGATGTAATTAACTGACCCCATCTCCTGAAATTGCTGGCCTTGTGCCAGAATTTGACACCATTATTATCATTATTATTATTATTATTATTATTATTAAAAAACCTTGGGAGAGGCATTATGCAGAGTGCAATGAAATGATTTAACAAAAAAAAAAACTAAATACTGTTTATAAATTAATAAAGGACTGAACCAGTGCGTGTGTTTATTGCTGGCATAATGCCTCTCCCAAGGTTTAATTTTATTTCTTTCAGCACACGTATCCACATCGAGTCTTGCACACGAAATACACATACATCATCATCATCATCATCATCGTTTAACGTCCGCTTTCCATGCTAGCATGGGTTGGACGATTTGACTGAGGACTGGTGAAACCGGATGGCAACACCAGGCTCCAGTCGAAAATTATTATTATTATTATCATTATTATTATTATAGAGTCGTTGATTGGCTCTGTGCATTCTGAGTTCAAACCCTACCTAGATGATGACCCTTATGATGAGGTAATCTAAAGTGGTGAGCTGGCAGAATTGTTAGCACGCCAGGCAAAATGCTTAACAGTATTTTATTTCGTCTGTCTTTACGTTCTGAGTTCAAATTCTGCCGAGGTCGACTTTGCCTTTCATCCTTTCAGGGTCAATAAATTAAGTACCAATGAAAAACTCCCCCAAAATTTCAAAGCCTTGAGACTTCAGTAGAAAGGATTATGATGAGGTAACCTCTTTCAGGTGGGATAATTAGGTACCACTAAAAAAAGGCACAGAAACTCAGAAGGTCATAATCTAAGGTCACAAACTGCTCAACAAATGAAGATGATGGTACTGAGGGTAATAATGAAGCCGGTGGTTGTTGTTGTTGTTCTTCTTCTTGTTTGTTTTGTGTTGCTAGTACTTTTAAGTTTGCTCTATTTATCGTAATTAGAATACGCTGAGTATTCAGTCTATTTGGATAATTAATGATAATTCAAATAAGACCATGATTGGCTTCTTCTCCTCCTCCTCCTCCTTCTTTGGTGCAGTTAATTATATCAGTGAATCATTAGCTTTCCACTAATTTTTGCTTCACGTGTTAAGAGAGAGATATTACAGTTCTATATTTAAAAGACGAGGGATTATTTATATTTGACAGATATTTGTCCTCACCTTGGGCATATGGTGTAGTGGTTAAGAGTGCGGGCTACTAACCCCAACATTCCGAGATCGATTCCAAGCAGTGACCTGAATAATAATAATAATAATAATCATAATAATAACATCGAAAATTACCTTAGTAATGAGAATCCAGGTTCAAAATTTCCTCAAGGCACCTGATGAAGGCTGGAGGGTATATCAGCTGAAATGTTGTGTTAATAACAAACAAGATGAGGATAAATATTTGTCAAATGTAAATAATGTAAGGAAGAGAGAAATATATTTCATGTTTTGTTTTGTTTTTTTTTCAGGGCATGATGGATCGAGATAAGCAAGATGAACTTCCTTCTATGCAAGTGAGCTTTATTGATGCCGTGTGTCTCCCAGTATATCGTGTAAGTTTCTGTCTGTCTGTTTCACTCTAACCTTTCATTATCTCACACAAGACCTCCTCCTCCTCCAGTGTCCTCCCTCCTCTCTCAAAATTCCTAGTCTTGCAAGTTACTTGGTGACCCTGCGCATGCTGGTGCCACATAAAACGCATTCAGTCCACACTGTAAAGTGGTTGGCATTTGGAAGGGCAGCCAATTGTAAAAACCATGCCAAAACTGACCTCACCTGTGCTGGTGCCACATAAAAAGCACTCAGTCCAATCTGCAGAGTGGTTGGTGTTAGGAGAGGCATCCAGCCATACAAACCCTGCCAAAACAGACACAGCAGCCTGGAGTAGTCTTCTGCCTGGCTGGCTCCTGTCAAACTGTCCATCTTATGCCTGCATGGAAGATGGATGTTGATGATGATGTATCATTAATAGATTGGCTGGAATGAGTTTTAGCTGTAGTGAAATAGCTTTAACCCTTTCGTTACCGTATTCATTTTGAGAAGCTCTGAGTTGCTTTCAATTAATTTTAAATATAAGGAATTTAGTAAAATAACTTAGTTATCATTAAGCTAGTGTTAGGAACATAAATTGTAATTAAGGTTTGGTGGAAGATTTTAATTCAGAACTTTTGAAAGCAAGATGTTTGTACTACAGAGCCAGAACTGGTTTCAGCTGGGTTGGTATCGAAAGGGTTAAAAATATCATGGTGACTTTAACCTTTTTGTTACTGTATTTCTTTTGAGATGCTCTGTGCTTCTTTCAATTAATTTTAAATATAACAAAGAATTTAGTAAAATAACTTCGTTCTCATTCAGCTAGTGTTAGGAACATAAATTGTGACTAAGGTTTGGTGGAAGACTTTCATTCAGAACTTATGGAAACAAGACATTTGTATTACAGAGCAAAAGGCAGTTTCAGGCAGACCGGTATTGAAAAGGTTAAAAATATCATGGTGACTTTAATCCTTTCATTATTGTATTTATTTTGAGATGCTCTGTGTTTCTTTCAATTAATCTTATGTCTGTGTTCTATGCTAGCATAGGTTGGATGAAGTAGTTGTATGCTGTCAACTTAATGTGACAGTCCCCTGAAGGGAATAATACTACTGTTGGTTAGACCTAGGAAGCTGCACTGCCTCCTGTCGGCCTTGACACATTTCCTGTGTCTAACCAACAGTAGTAGTATTCCTGTCAGGGGACTGTCACATTAAGTTGACAGCATACAACTACTTCATCGTATCACTACTGCATAAATCTCTCTGAGAGATTTAGAAATGTATTATTTCTAAATAGGTTGGATGGTTTGATAAGATCCTATACAACATAATGCAACTCGAGGACTACATTGTGCTGTAATGTCTACTTTAGCAGGGTTTCTATGGCTGGATGCCCTTCCTAATGCCAACTACATTGTCTACAGGGTATTTATTACATGCTACCTGATCTTACTATTTGTAAACTATGTCCCCTGTGCTAAATGTATTTATTTATTCATTTTTATTCATATTTTTTTCTTTGTTTTGCAGGCAATAAGTAAAATATCTCCAAAATTAAAACCTCTTCAAGATGGCTGTGAAGAAAACCGTCGACAATGGCAACGATTGTCAGATGAAAGGAAGCTTACGAAGGACGATTAAATGGCTTACATTTTCTCTAATACAATTCTGAAATCCTGTTGTTTTATGTAAAAAAAAAAAAAAACATGGGAAACTACAACATCTTGTTTTGAAAACATTTTTAAACAGTGTCTTATTGACATTCACCAAGCAGATGCAACATGTTTATTTGGTGTCTGATAAAAAGAGAAAATACAAATACAAAAAAAAACCAACAACAACAATAAAGCACACTAATTTATGTTGAAAATGTGAATTACAATTCAAGAAAGTAGAGTGGCTGAGTGGATGAGACATCAGTCTCTTGAGTCATAGGCTGTGAGTTCATATCTTACTGGAAGTACTGCACGAGCAAGTTGCATTGAAGCTACATGTTGCATGTAATTTATGTACTCTAGCTAGTGTCAGATGTATGATGTTGTCTGTATGTTCATCTGTGCTTTTTATTTGATGATACCATTGAAGCCAAACTACTGAACCAGACACTAGTGCAACTAACGATCTCTACTAATACATACCAAGGAATGCACCACTGACCAACAACTTGTTGGTGTTACTATGACACTTTGGGTATTGAAATGCACTTAACATTGTATTGGGTTGACTTATTTGTTTGTGTTATATACATACATACATACATATATATATATATATATATATATATATAAATTTGGCACTCTATCGTCATGTCTGAAAATGAGGTGAAAATTTATGACAATTTCAGAAACGGCAAACAAAATTTATAGAGTTACAGAAAAACTCCTTATAATACTGATAAAAATATTTTTCATGCTATTTCAAGCAACATTGGAAAGGATTTAAATAAATTGAAAAGGAAAGGAAACAAATGAATTTAACTGACAACCCAATGCCAAATGAAATTTGAAAAATTCATTGTAAAGCAAAACGCTTTGTCTAACCTGAGAGCATACCATGTTTTTAAATAATGAAGTAAAAATTGAAAAAAAATTTACATTTATGTAAGTTATGTACAATCAGTATACCCGAAAACTGGCACACATGTATTTATATTTTCTAAATAGAAAATTAGAATTTATAGAATTTATTTATAGCTAAAAATACATCATATTATATAATAATTTTTTTAGCTGTGTAAATATATGATAATAATTTGTTTTATTATTGTATTAAATAATAATGATTTTTTTTTGTTTTAGCTATGAAAATATTTCTGATTGTTGTGAAATATTGTAAAACCATAATTCACTAAGTCTTTGTTATATTTCACAATTTCAAAACTGTGCAATGTCTTTACTGTTCAATATGTGAACCCTAAATACCCTAAATATACACGGGGCCATAAAATAGCTCTGTATCAGACTCTCTTAAGTCCTGGCAGATGAGTGAGGAAGGGTTATGATAATCCTTAATCACCTTAGACACATGAGGGAGTGTGTAGGTATGTACATGTGTGTGTGTGTGTGTGTATATATATATATATATATATATATATATATATATATACATATCATGTGTATGGTTAGATGTATAACTGCTTCTATTCTGTTTAGAGCTCTACCATCCAGTCTGGTTCTAGTTTAGTGGTTAAACTATTACTTTACTTAGTATTGTTGGTTACAATATACAGAGTAAATCTAGGAGAAATTCTGATGATGTGCTCCTCTGATACATTGTGGTCCTAAACAACTGCAATGTTGAAAGATATAAACTTGTGTTTATCGTAATTTCTCCTATATACATGTGTGTATATATATATATATATATATATATATATATATATATATATATATATATATGTGTGTGAGTGTGTGTGTGTGTGTATATTTATATATATATGTGTGTGTCTATATATATATATAGAGAGAGGGAAAGATTTATTTGTGTGTGAGTGTGTTTGAGCGAGAGAAATTAAAATTTTTGTTTCGAAATTACGTGTCATAGTAAAAGAAACCAAAACAAGAAAAAGACCTTTGAGCAACACCGTTAACACCATCATTTGATGTATATAAGAAATATTTTGATAAAATTATTTTTTTATGTATTATTTCAAAACAATTTGAATTATGAAAATCGATTTCTCCACCTGCCTCCCTGCTTTTTTTGTGTCTTATAATTTTTTTGTTGTGGTTGTTAAAATTACAAAAAGGAAAGCAAAATTTCATTTCTCTAAACAATGTCATTCATTTATAAATGATCATCTCATAAAACAAGCATCTTAAATATTTATATGTATAATAAAAAAAGAAAAAATGCATTGTGGAAGTTCATAGAGAAACTTGTCCAAGAACTCAGTTTACCATGTTGCCTTGATTATGTGTTTAGAAATTATTTTATTTCACTTTTATTTTTAACACTTTTAGGAGAGGCGTGAATGTCACATCACATCTTTATTGCTTATCCCCCCCCCCCCCCCCTTAGACACCTACCTCCCATACACATGCACATACACTCACTTCATGTCCTTGTTGGGTAGAGCAAACACATTTTAGTGAGAGATTGCTTCCCCCCTCTGCCCATTGTCTCAGTTCTGTATTTTTAATGTGTCACTCTATTTCTGTATGGTAAGAAGTTTGCTTCCCAACCACATGGTTCCAGGTTCAGTCCCACTGCATGCCACCATGCACCAGTGTCTTCTGCTATACCCTCAGGCTGACCAAAGCCTTGTGAGTGGATTTGATGGATGGGAACTGAAAGATGCCTTATATATGAATATATATATATGTGTGTGTGTGTCTGTATTTGTCCCCCACCACTGCTTGACAACCGGTGTTGGTCTGTTTACATCCCTGCAACTTAGCAGTTCAGTAAAAGAGATCTATAAAGTAAGTACCAGACTTTAAAATATGTACTGGGATTGATTTGTTTGGCTAAAATTCTTCAAGGTGTTGCCCCAGCATGGCTGCAGCCTAATGACTGAAACAAGTAAAAGATTGTTGTTATCAGTCCATTATTAAGAATATTCTTTTCTACTCAAGGCACAAGGCCAAAAATTTTGGGGGAAGGGGGGGCCAGTTGATTAGATCGACCCCAATATGCAACTGGTACTTAATTTATTGACCCCGAAAGGATGAAAGGCAACGTTGACCTCGGTGGAATTTGAACTCAGAATATAAAGACAGACGAAATACTGCTAAGCATTTCACCCGGCATGCTAGCATTTCTGCCAGCTCACCACCTTCCATTATTAAGAATATTGAAACAGGGAGAGACTGAGCAATATATTAAGGGTTTCTAGCATAGACACTACATTATGCATTTTGAGTATCTGTGCTATGACTCATTGGAGGTGTTAGTGACTGGAAAGAGATTGCTATTATGTTATATAGTTAAATAGTTAGTGAGAAGGAAAATGAGAGAAATAGAATGTTTAGTGCGGTGGCGATATAGTATTGTTGGAAAAGAGGGAGAGAAGAGTGTTAGTGGTGAGAGCAAGGAGAAAGGGATTGTTATGTTATGTGGCTATATAGCCAGTGGAAGGAAAAGACAGAAAGAAACAGAATGTGTTTAAAGCAGGTGGTGGGGTATGTGGTATAAACACTGATTTATGGATTCTTGAAATGGTGTAAACGTTCACATGTAATATCAAAGGAACGGTCTCAAAAATTGAAAGCTTAAAAAATATACAACTCCATCTTAGAACTCTTAAAATAACCATGATATTTCCATGGGTCCTATATTAATTGCCATATGACTGCCTGTGGTGTGTCTATTATAGCCACATCACTATTTATTCTATTCATAGATAAATGACCAGATCAGTGCCCTCATTGTGCCAAATGTTGAGAGTTTTGCTTGGGTTAGTCAATAGGTCAGGATGTCATGTTAACAGATGAAGAGTTAACAATTAAGATTCCATGACATTTACTGTAATTCTTCCTCTCTGAATAACCCAGTGTGCCTATAAGTAGTAGGAGCACTGTAAAATTGATTAATGTTTACCTAAATCCCTGAACGAGTAGAGCTTTGAAATGGAACACTTCCACAAGCTTGGCTTGCTCTGAAAGAACTACATAAAGAGGAAGGCTACAGTACTGCCCGCTATAACATAACGAATTATAAAATTCACCTTTATCAAATCACCAGCTATTAATTTTATTTTAGACTGGTTGTTTAGCTTTTTTTTTTATTTGTTTTAATGATATATATTGGTGAATGTTTGTGAAGACAAAAGTGAAGAAGTACTCAATCCATAAAGTAGAGTTTGTGTATTTTGTTAAAAGCTGAAGCTTCTTGAATAAATTGCTGTATCATGTTACTGATTAATCAAGCAATTATTATTTTAATTAATTAATCTACAATGAGAAACTCAGAGTAACAATTCAAGATATATCATCATCTAATAAAAACAAAAAATACATAGACTTACATTTATTATCATCATCATCTAATTTTTTTTCTAATATCTTTATCATCTACTCTCATCATCATCAGCATCATCTATTTTTAACATTGTCACCAATACCTTCGTCATTTGATAATCATGCAACTCTTGTACTGAAAATGTAGTGAAATTTGAGACTTTGTTTAATTATTGTTATTAATTTAAAAAGACATGATCTTAATTAATGAAAATTTTGTCCATTTGAATAAAAGAATCATTTTGTATTTCTTGCATGCTTCTTCAACAGAATAACAAATTAGCATAAAATTTTGTCCAGAGCAAAAGTCAAGATTCTCTAAAAAGCACCAAACCGTGACATTGTTTCAAAATTCCTGTTGAAGCCATTATATTTCACTTATGTTGCTAAATCCCTTGTAAAAGACATGAATGTCATGAATCCCTATTTCCCTCCACCTCCTTAAAATACAGGGTCTTTGTGTTGTGCCAATTCTAAAAACAAAACAAAAAAGAAGTAAAAAAACAAACAAACAAACACTATTTATGTAATTTTATTTATTCATCCATTGTCACATCCACATTTTTTTTTGTTTTTTCAAATACAAATAATTTCAAATTTCAAATCGTTTTTTGTATTTATTTGTTATTCACATTCATAATCTTGTTATAGGCGCAGGTGTGGCTGTGTGGTTAAGAAGCTTGCTTTGTAATCACATGGTTGTGGGTTCAGTTCTTCTCCATGGCACCTTGACCAAATGTCTTCTCCTATGGCCCCAAGCTGACCAGTGCCTTATTAGTGAATTTGGTAGACGGAAACTGTGTGGAAGCTCATTGTGTACACACACACACACATATATATATATACACACACACACACACACACACACACACACACATATATATATATACACACATACACACACACACACATACACACACACACACACACATATATATATATATATATATATATATATATATATATATATATCTTGTTTCACTCGATAGACTGTGACTATGCTGGGGCACTGCCTTGAAGAATTTTTTAGTTGAATGAAACAACCTCAATAAAAACATTTTTAAGCCTGATGCTTAGCATATCGGTATCTTTTTACTGTACCACTAAATTATGGAGACGCACACAGCAACGCCGGTTGTCAAGCGATGGTGGGGGATAGGCATAAATGCATACACACACACGCACACACACACACACACACACACATATATATGTATATATATATATATATATATATATATATAAGCATATGCATATATACCTACATCTACATGTATATATAGATGCATATTCGGGTACAGGACGTTAGAAAAATGAATGGGGGCATAAAAACAAAACGAACTTTGTTTACAGACCACGGAACGAACACATAGGAAACCATTACTGGTTTGCTTACATCTCTGTAACTTAGTGGTTCAGCTAAAGAGTCTGGTAGATTTAGTGTCAGACTTTGAAATATGTACTGGAGTCGATCTGTTCAGCTAAACCCCTTCGAGGCTGTGCCCCAGCATGACTGAAGCCTAACGACTAAAGGGAATGATAAAAGATAAGGATTATCAGTTAACCCAAACATATCCCAGCAAAACTTGGCTACAAACCCTTTAAAAAGAACTATTGTTAATACGTATCTACAATACAGGGGCACTATATTCTCTCAATACCAAATACAGTATTGCTGTCTCTGAACATAATGTGACCTGGCTTGTTCGAATATTAAAGTGTTAACAAATTAATACTTTTAGCCAGCGTTGCCTTCTAGCACTTGTGCTGGTGGCACGTTAGAAAATCATTCGAGCGAGGTCGTTGCCAGTGCCGCTGGACTGGCTCCCGTGCAGGTGACACGTAAAAGACACCTTTTTGAGCGTGGTCGTTGCCAGTACCGTGTGACTGGCCCTCGTGTCGGTGGCACGTAAATAGCACCCTCTACACTCTCGGAGGGGTTGGCATTAGGAAGGGCATCCAGCTGTAGAAACTCTGTCAGATCAGATTGGAGCCTGGTGCAGCCTTCTGGCTTGCCAGTCCTCAGTCAAATCGTCCAACCCATACTAGCATGGAAAGCGGACGTTAAACGATGATGATGAATAATTAAATTCGGCATATTCGAACCCATCAGAAAGTCATTCACAGCATTTTGTCATGGAGGAAAATTCTCGCTATTCACAGGTGTAAACACCAAGTCAACTCGCAGCTCCCAATGACCAAGCCGTGAAATGCATGCATTTTAGAGTGGTTATCTCCTCTTTGGTATCAGAAACCGGAAAGGCAAACGCTGCATACTGACACAAGAAACGATATTCCGTCAACATGCAATGACTGGTTGCGCTAGTTTGCTGCTCACTGTAAATAAAATACATGGAAACAGCATTATGCAGTAATATGGATAAATACAAATGTGTTACCAATTCAAATATGCATGAGGTATATTCGAATCTGTATACATACACAGGTATATCAAATACTATACAGCATTAAGTTTTGATTTATTAAAATTCTCTGCTTCTCGTAGATATATCATTAATACCAAATGGCTGTAAAGACTAGACCCGATTCAGAAGGGGCGATAATCCCAAGTTTCAAGCATTCTCCCAAGATTGACATTCCAGTAAGAAAAAGGACAGGTTTATTATCTGGAGACAAGGGCATAGTTGTGGACGTGTTTCCTGTTCGCTTTCATCTGCGCAACAATTTTCTGACCTCACCTCAGTAGCCAAGGGACTTTTACAGAAAAGGGTAAAACAGATTTATGACATTATATATATATATATATATATATATATATATATATATATATATATATATATAAAAGTTCAAATAAAGGTTACAAACCTCATTAAAGGATAGTAAAATCCAATGAAAGTACTGGTTAGTTACCTATTCGAAGATTACAATTTGAACATTACAATTAATATTCAACTGCAAGGTAACTATATAAACCATGGTTTGTATATATTTATTTAAATAAGATAATAAATTATTATTCGTTAATTTAAAAAATTGACAACATCTCTGACAGCTGTTTCAATTCTAGACCTTCAGAAAATTAATTAATAAAATTAAAAATCATTTAAGAGTCGAATCTCAACAGAGGTAGCCAAAGATATAAAAATTAGGTGATTTCAGTTAACGGTTTGCAGCTGTATACTCAATATGCAGGAATTGAACACTTAATTTGTATATCTTTAGCTACCTCAGACGAGATTCGACTTTTAAATGATTTTTGATTTTATTAATTAATTTTCTAAAAGTCTAGAATTGAAACAGCTGTCAGAGATGTCATTTTTTAAATTACTGAATAATAATTTATTAACTCTCTCTCTATTTTCTTAGGTTATTTAAATATATAATGTATGTATAGGCGCAGGAGTGGCTGTGTAGTAAGTAGTTTGCTTACCAACCACATAGTTCCGGGTTCAGTCCCACTGCGTGGCATCTTGGGCAAGTGTCTTCTACTATAGCCTCGGGCCGACCAAAGCCTTGTGAGTGGATTTGGTAGACGGAAACTGAAAGAAGTCCGTCGTATATATGTGTTTGTCGCCCTAGCATTGCTTGACAACTGATGCTGGTGTGCTTATGTCCCCGTAACTTAGCGGTTCGGCAAAATAGACCGATAGAATAAGTACTAGGCTTACAAAACTAAGTCCTGGGGTCGATTTGCTCGATGAAAGGAGGGAATCCAGCATGGTCACAGTCAAATGACCGAAACAAGTAAAAGAGTAAAGAGTATATATTCATTGCTTGCTCTTTGAGTTTGTTCACCCAAGTTCACTACTTTAATCAGTCACTTGGATTGATTAAAGGAACCTATACAGATTGTCGAATCAAAAATATATTTATTATTAATTGTGATAGTTTACTCTTAAGAGAGAATGTATTAAACAAAAAAGTAGCTATGATAATTAAGAGTTCATTTAACAATAGGTCGTTAATTTCTAACATGTTATAACATTGTAGAAGATCCTGTGGGAAAATCCATTGTAGAAAATCCCATGGGTAAAGCTTCCATATACATTATTGGTTTAAAATTATCCTTAAGAGTAATGTATATTTAGAAAACCTTACATTTTCGACATCTGTTTCATTAGGAATAAACACAATTTTATAATTATGTAATTAAGGTACATAATTAACATAATGTAATTCGAATCAAGTTAAAGCAAGGTTTATCGTTAAACATCAACAATATTATGGGCTGCGCTAGTGATAGACTTTTGCTGGTCATATACATGCATACACACAGACAGACAGACATACACACATAGATGCAGATGTGTGTGTGTGTGTACATGTTGGAGCATATATGTTTTATTGGTTTTAGATGTTTTACTTTTTGACTCGAGTTCCTTGCAACCACAATCCACCTTCAAGTGAGAACAAGAACATAGCTGCCTGAAGTTTGGCATGGAACTTGCTACATAAATATTCATATTCAATAAACTTATATATAAAAGCGTGTGTGTATATATATATATATATATATATTTATATATATATATATATATATTTATATATATATATATATATATATATTTATATATATATATATTTATATATATATATTTATATATATATATTTATATATATATATTTATATATATATATTTATATATATATATTTATATATATATATATATATTTATATATATATATATATATTTATATATATATATATATATTTATATATATATATATATATATATATATATATATATATATATATATATATATACATTTGTGCACGAATACATATGTATATGATTATATATTCTTACGTATATACAATATAAACACGCGCACACATATGTATACACACGCAAACTGAAGTCATGAATGGCCATGCTATGAACAAGTTCAGGAGGAATCTGATAAAGATCTTCAATGAATTCATCCTCTATAATAGTAAATGATGTATTCTTACTCACCCTGAACTTGCAATTACCAACTCTGTCTCTGTGAGAGACTCCGCATACACCACCAGCCTGCTGTATCCATCAACGGGAAGAATGAACTATCTTACTGTTGCCACCAGAGATACGCCCTATTAATGGACATCAAGCCTGTAGCAGCTGACAACCCAGACATAACACCTTAGACCATTTTTTGCCCGTTGACTCTATTTGATCCCTATTTTACTTGGATGTACCCCACCTAGGCATCATTTGATCTTCAAAAAAAAAAAATATATATATATGTATATTATATTACATTTTTCTAATTAAATATTTGGACTGGATATAAAAATTGTTAAAATCTTTTGTATATTGAAGAAGTATAACCAATTCATACAACACACACACACACACACACACACACACACACACACACACACACACACACACACACACACACACACACACACACACACACACATACACACACACACATATATATATATATAGCAGGAAATCAGGAATAGTTCAAAATGTGAAAAGTTCGTAATAGTTCAGATGTAGATAGGTAAACTCCAGGGGACGGTAGAAGTGAACACCATAATGGTGATGAGATATAGTTTGATAAGCAGATCAAGACTGTCATAAGTAAAAACTTAGAAGTGAAAGAAAATAGGTGTGCAGGTAGTCCTTTACAGCTGTTTCCAGTATCGTTGTGTAACTGGTGCAGATACTTGCATGTTGACTGCCCTGCCGAAATTTACTGGCAACCTATTCCATTTTCAGAAGGATAATGGTTAGTCACAGTGGAGAAATAAAGGTATAAAAACAGGCTGATAAATTAACCCTGTGACACTGCGTTCCCGCTTTAGCGGGTGGAGTAGGTTAAGTGACGTCTCTGCCTGATTCCCCCGAATAGGAGTAATGAACAACACACGTAGAAAAAGAAGATGCAGCTGATTTTGTCCATTAATTTGCTTGCAATCATTACTCTTGAGGTGTATATACAACTATTTATACTTTTGTTCAGGAGTCCAAGTGTTGGGTAAAACTAGAAGATACAGGGGCCCAGATCTGAGAGGATAAGAGATCTAAACTTAAAGCAGGAGATATACAGATGATATGTACTTATCTATGTAGGGAGGAATTGATGGATTATAAGGGTGAAGTGGTACGATAAAGGTGGGAGTGTTTGCTCAGCCTTACTGTCAGGAAATAGCGAGGAGTGATAGATGGTGTGAAGGTAAGGAAGATGATTGGCAATGTTAAACGTGTCACAAACAGTTATTCTGGATGGTTAGTCTAGATGAATGGTCAGTACACGATAGTTAAGCAGATGATAAGAAGAGAAGAGGAGGACTGTTGAGATAAGAGAAAGACTACTAGTTGTTTTACTCTCATAAAACAGCATTTAAAAAAAATTTATGCTTCCTTTTAAAGCCTAGCCAGGCTCTTGGGTCCGGTTTCCCGGTTTCTATGGCGTATGTGTTCCCCCCGCTGGACGGGACGCCAGTCCATCGCAGCCTTTTACTCAAGAAACAAGAAGAAAGAGTGAGAGAAAGTTGGGGCAAAAGAGTACAACGGGGGTCGCCACCGCCACCGCCACAGCCTCGTGGAGCTTTAAGTATTTTCGCTCAAAAACACTCACAACGCCCGGTCTGGGAATCGAAACCGCGTTCCTCCGACCGCTGCTCTAACCACTGGGCCACTGCGCTTCTACATAAAACTGCATACCTTAACTCAATTTTTTCTTTGTCATTGCTTGTATCCTATGAACATAATATGTTTGCATATGTATGCCCAGGGTTAACATAGGTAATTATACCAGTAGTAAAACGGATAGTTTTATCCCTTAGACGGTTATTCCAACATTTAACTCTACTAACCTTTATATATATATATTTATTTATATTCTTTTATTTTTTTACTTCCTTTAGTCATTTGACTGCGGCCATGCTGAAGCACCGCCTTCAGTCGAACAAATCGACTCCAGGACTTATTCTTAGTAAGCCTAGTACTTATTCTATCGATCACTTGTGCCGAACTGCTGAGTTACGGCGACGTAAACACGCCAATATCGATTGTAAAGCGATGGTAGGGTGGACAAACACAGACACAAATACATACATACATATATATATACACGTCGGGCTTCTTTCAGTTTCCGTCTACCAAATGCACCCACAAGGCTTTGGTCGGCCCGTGGATATAGTAGGAGACACTTGCCCAAGATGCCACGCAGTGTGTCTGAACCCAGGACCATGTGGTTGGGAAGCAAATTTCTTAGTACACAGCCACTCCTACGCCCATATATATATATATATATATATATATATATATATATATATTTGTTTTGCAAGATTTTTTATGTGAAATCGTGTGTTGAAACAGATGTTGTTGTACTTGGGGATGGTCATATTGCCAGTTTAGCCAATAAAAACACACGCACTGTATATTTGGTGTTAATTTTTTTTTTTTCAGCTTTATATTACATTAATCTTAATCTTAGTCTTATTTCGGCCAGAGTTCTTTCGTCACACTTCTGTGACCTCATCAGTGGTCCTTTGTTTCCTTCTTTCTTATGTGTGTCTCACCTTGCTAACTATCAGCCATTTTGTATTTTGTATTCCTATTGTATGTGTCTACGCATGCGTGTCTTTCAATGTGTCTGTGTCTGTGTCTATTGTAAGTGCATGTGTGTATGGGGAGTGTCTGTATCACCTATATTCTCTGTTAATACGTGTTCGTTTGTATTAGTTTTTATTTATTTATATGTTCATGTGTGTGTGTGTGTGTTTTTTTTTTTTTTTTTAAATTTTTTTTTTTAATGTGTTTAATTAAATTTTGTTAACGTATGTAGTATTTAATTCCATTTGTTTATCTATGTATTGTATTATACTTTGTTCCTATTATTGGTTTATGGGTAACATGTTGTCACATGCTGTGGTTTGTTAGTGGCGTATGTTAGTGTTCCATTCTAGTTTCCTATTCAGGCTAGGTTTCCCTTCTATTATGTGTGTAGCTTCAGTAATTTGTCTAAGTGCTGCATCACTGCTATGTGTAGATAAGGGAGAAGTGGTATGCCTTCCCACAGATAAGTCCGGCAGAATGTCAATAGACAGCCTGCCGAACTATATCCAGGCAATGCAACCTCACATCGCCAATACGAAGGTAACAACCTTACAGGCGCATGAGGAAAGAGAAAAAGTCCTCAATGCCCACATGATGATGTGGACAATTGTCCTTATACCCCAGAAGCGCACAGCCAACAACTTCCAAGCCTGGAACAATGATATCCCGACGCTGTATGGGCTCCGTAAGGACCACAAAGTAACAACTAATCCTGTAGTGGGACCACCAACAAGACCAGTCTGTGGAGCGAATGTCGCTAGTAACTACAGGATCTCCTACTTCCTCTCAATGATCATACGCCCCATAATCCAGATGTCACCTGATGTCTGTGACAGCACGGAAGATCTCCTCAGCAGGATCAACGACTGCAACAACACTTGCAACCTGACAGGGTGTATAGTGGGTAGCATGGATGTGGTATCACTATACCCATCTATCGACGTGGATTTTGCAGTGGAAAAGTGCGTGGAAATGATCAACGAGAGCGAAGTAGAGTTCCAAAAAGTCAACACAGAAGAACTGGGCCTCCTACTTAGATTGACATATGACGATGCATATCTAGATAGATACGACCTTAGAGATTTCTGCCCTAGTAGACGTCTAAGAGGTAGACCACCCACAATTACCTCTATGGCTAGGAAGACCCCTATAGAGAGATGGAGTGGATGGACCAGAGCCATACGGACCCCCACTAATATCCACCAGGTAAAGAAAATGATCGCACATGCACTAGGAGCTAGTATAAAGGTCACCCTAAAAGGCCACACCTTTAAATTTAACAACAAATTATACGCCCAGGACGAGGGGGCAGCCATCGGGGTTAGTATCGCCGGTGATGTGGCCAATCTTTTCATGGTATGGTGGGACAGAAGGCTTAAGGAACGCCTGACACAGAACTCCATACTCGTGAATGTGTACTCTCGATATGTCGATGATATCAACTTAGTGGTAAAGACACCCCCACAAGAGAGTACCCCTGAAATAGAAATAGAAACTAAGACTATGGAGAGCATCCAGCAAATAGCTAACTCCATCCACCAGAGTATTAGAGTTACGATAGACTACCCTACTAAACACCCTAACCATAGATTACCTGTATTAGATACTGAACTCTGGCTAGAAACTAAGAACAATAAAACCAGAATCCTCCATTCACACTATACAAAACCTATGGCCTCCAAGTACCTGACCCACCGGAACTCGGCTATTGCGGACAATGCCAAATTCAACATATTGATGGCAGACCTCGTCAGAGTAATGCGAAATGTCTCCTGCATGTGCGACCCTACAGAATTAAAGAGACATATACAACATTTCGTCCACCGCATGCAGTTCTCGGGTTACAGCCATAAAGAAAGGATCAGGGTTTACAAAGGAGCTATGAAGAAGTTTGAAACAATCAAACGCAACGATAGGAATGGGATTTGCCCACTCTATAGGAGCAAATCATGGAACACCATAGAAAGAACTAAGAAGAAAATAGGGAAGGCAAGCTCATGGTACAATAGCCACAAGTACCAAAGCGTCATGTTCGTCGACACCACCCCTAGAGGCGAACTGGCGTACCGCTTTAGAAGGGCCCTAGACAAACTTAAGCTAAGAATTAAGGTTGTTGAAAGGCCAGGCAACCCTATCAAATCCCTTATCAGTAGAACATACCCTTTCAGTAGAACCCCCTGCACTGATAGGAACTGTATCGTATGTAGATTTAGCCCACAAACGAACTGCAAAACCAGAAATGTGGTCTATAGTATAAGATGTACAGAGGGACGATGCAGAAATAAGACAACGACATATGTAGGCGAAACAGCAAGGAGTATAGGGGAGCGGGCAAACGAACATTGGAGGGAACTTAAGGAAGGGAAGAACTCATCAGTTCTGTACCAGCACGCTGAGCAAGAACATAGAGGCTCAATCAACAACATAGAAATTAAAATCTTATCTACACATAGCAGTGATGCAGCACTTAGACAAATTACTGAAGCTACACACATAATAGAAGGGAAACCTAGCCTGAATAGGAAACTAGAATGGAACACTAACATACGCCACTAACAAACCACAGCATGGGACAACATGTTACCCATAAACCAATAATAGGAACAAAGTATAATACAATACATAGATAAACAAATGGAATTAAATACTACATACGTTAACAAAATTTAATTAAACACAATAAAAAAAAAAAAAAAAAAAAAAAAAAAAACACACACACACACACACACACATGAACATATAAATAAATAAAAACTAATACAAACGAACACGTATTAACAGAGAATATAGGTGATACAGACACTCCCCATACACACATGCACTTACAATAGACACAGACACAGACACATTGAAAGACACGCATGCGTAGACACATACAATAGGAATACAAAATACAAAATGGCTGATAGTTAGCAAGGTGAGACACACATAAGAAAGAAGGAAACAAAGGACCACTGATGAGGTCACAGAAGTGTGACGAAAGAACTCTGGCCGAAATAAGACTAAGATTAAGATTAATGTAATATAAAGCTGAAAAAAAAAAAAATTAACACCAAATATACAGTGCGTGTGTTTTTATTGGCTAAACTGGCAATATGACCATCCCCAAGTACAACAATATATATATATATATATATATATATATATATATATATATCAGCTTTTGGCAGTGCGGGAAGAGGTGGCTTACATATCTGGTCCAAATAAATGAGTGTCCAGACAAATTCGTAGCAAATAATATCGTGAGCTTAGGTCACCCTTGGAGTAAAACAGAACTATGTCCTTGCTTCAGTGCTATTTGTATTGTTTGTTGATGGTGTGCTTGAAAAAATGGACAGTTTTTCAACATATCTTCACTAAGATCATTCAAAATGTGTAGAGGCCCCGGGAACCCGGCTCCCTTTATTGATCTAGTTTATGTTGAGTTCGTAAAAGATGTTATAAAGCAATGTTGATATTGATGTATTTAGATAATTATGAAAATATCTCCGGTCATATAAGTTTTATTCTTTTTCAAAGCACTGTTATTTATCATGATATAGATTAAATTTATTGTTATTTGTACAATTTCATTAAAAAAGCAATAAAAATTTTGTCCTGTTTTATTGTGTCCCTTACGTCAACCGTTAATATATTTATTTCTCTTCGTCTATGAATAAATACTCTTGTGAAAGCGATTTATGGTAATAAAAGCTGATTTCTCTTATACTCAGTTTTTCTTCTCCTCTTGTGCATCTACAGTTTACATTCGGTACACAGTGCAGAATTCCTACCAAATCCTGTTCCACTATTCTAAGTAAAGCTACCTCCTAGATAGTAGCAGAAACATTCCATTTTTCCTGAAAACTAAAACTTCGTTTTTGCTTTATTTGCCTTGAGGCCTCGCAATTCTAGGCTTCACTTCTCGGATTAGAATTTCTTCTCCAATTCTTTAACAAATTCTGCTATGAAAATTAATCTTCTTTGTCAGGCATGGAGGGGTCAGAACTGAGTTGTGATAAGCTCCTGCCTCCATGCTAAATTCTTCCCTACACTGAATGTTTCTTATTACCTTATTTTGCTGATAGCAACGCTGTACATAACTTGCACAGACCTTTCAAACAATTCAAGTGCACCTAGTTTTCTTAGCAACCACCAGCTTCGAACTCTATCAAAGGCCTTCACTACACTGATGAATAATAAGTACAGAGACTTCCACTTAGCAAAGAACATTCTTTATATTTGTCCCACGGATCTCTTCAGTTTCATTCGCAGATTCTTTAAATTATGTTTTTTTTTTAACTAAACAGTTTGAAGCTTCGAGTAATGATGCAATTTCTCACGCTGAACACGGTTTACTTTCAACATTTTTGACAAAATTTCGTATTTTAGAAGTTACTTCGTGTCCTCGTATTTGGGTACTTTTAACCAATCAACGACGTGTATTCAGTTGAAGAAACCTACTGCTGTTAGCGATAGTAATCAAAGAGCAACAACTTTCAGGTCATCTCTACTAAATGTATTTTTCAGCTACGTGTAGATTATAGAGATGACCCGGAAATTGTTGCTCTTCGATTACTATCGCAAACAGCAGTAGGTTTTTTTCAGCTGAATACACATCGTTGATTGGTTAAAGTTACCCAAATACGACAACTTCAATATGAAATAACTTCTGAAATACGAAATTTCGTCAAAAATATTGAAAGTAAACCGTATTCAGCGTGAGAAATTACACCAGTGTACGAAGTTTCAAACTATTTAGTTAAAAGAAAAAATAATTAAAAAAATCTGTGAGCCAAAGTGAAGAGATCCTGTGCCACCCGAAAGAAGGCATTGCTAGAACCTTGTATTGTACAGCCCTACACTGTACCTCACCTAAGCTAATTCTCTTCCTAATAAACTATACTTGTACTATGATTCATTACAGTTGTTATATATATTTTTCTGTTACTTTCATGACCTGGTCCATCAATTTAATACCTCTGTTATAATCCCTTCCGAGAGCGTTTACTCCGTCTTTGTAGCATCTAATGATAGACATACCAGTATAATGGTATGTCTATCATTAGATGTGACACGTTTATGCATTGGTTTGCGAGATAAATTCGTTTTTTTTTTTCCTTGTGTCTCTTCTCTGCTTGATGCTCCATCGTCATATGTCTGAAAAAAGGTAAAACGTATTTAAATTTCAAAAGCAATAAGTAAAAAAAAAAAAAAAAATATTGAAGACGGATAGAGTTAAAAGAAAACAAAACAATACGATAAAAGTATTTTTGTGTGAATTCAAATAACACAAAAATGAAAATTTAAAAGAATGGAAAAAGAAAAACGAACGAATTAATCTGACAACCTGATACTATTACACTCAGTTTATAACTTGCATGTGTCTCACCACAATGTTTTCAGCGTCTAAGTGACTAACTCTGATGGTCCAGCTGCTTTTTCTGCTTCGTACATATAGCAATCAGCTTCAAAAGCTGGTGCCTCTGTTAGGTTTACTTAACTTCTCCCCACTCTCTCTCTCTCTCTCTCTCTCTCTCTCTCTCTTATTTTCATGTTCTTCTTTATGCAGAAAGATCAGTAACATTTCAGTACCATTTTTTTTCTCAGCTTTTGTGAGAAGTGTACCACCGTTACTCTAAGCATTATTTTAATCAACATCTTGATTCGCAACGCGCGCGAACACACACACACACACACACACACACACACACACACACACACACACATTACTACCAATCTCACCAACGTTTTTACCAGGATATACAGTCCAAAAAGTAATACTTTAACATTATCCTTGTGGGAGATTACATTTCACAGAACACGCCCTGGTTTTCAAATAACACCGACAGCAGATGATCTAACAATATTGTTACTACTAAACCCCGCTTTACATCCTAAACAATAAACACCTCATCGAGCCAACCACACTGAATATCACCGACTGCACCATGCATTTAACTGCTACAACAACATCACAAGCAGCTCCCCCACCGATCTCTTCAGACCACTCGTCAATTATCAGGATACCTCTACCAATGATAGAAGTGGCTTATATGATCTTCAAAACAAAACAAAACAAAGAAAAAAGCCTAGTGGAAGGACTTCCAATAAGAAACAGAATTAAAGTTTCCAAAATTCATCATCACAACTACCAACATAGATTCTGCACAACATACTTTCAGCAATACAATTATAGTCGTATCCAAACATATCTCACAAGGTAACACACACACACACACACACACACACACACACACACACACACATATATATATATATATATATAAATATATAGTTTTAGGGAAAAGAACCAAGGTTCATGAACTCATCGATGAAAATCCAATGTCACATGTTCTTTTCCCTAAAACTATATATTTATATATATTTTATACTGTGAAACTTAATTTAATTTTAATTTTTAATAAATTGATTTTAATTGAGTTTTTACCTGTAATTTTGGATTTTATCCCTAATATATATATATATATATATATATATATATATATATATATATATATATATATATATATATATATATGTATGTGTGTGTGTGTGTGTGTGTGTGTTATTAATCATGATATAAGTTAAATTTATTGCTATTTGTACAATTTCATTAAGAAAAAAAAAAAGAAATTTTGTCCTGATTTATTGTGCCCCTTACATCAACTGTTGATATATTTATGCTCCTAAATTCCACCGAGGTCGATTCAAATTTCGCCGAGGTCGACTTTCCCTTTCATCCTTCCGAGGTCGATAAATTAAGTACCAGTTACGCACCGGAGTCGATCTAATCGACTGGCCCCCTGCCCAAAAATTTCGGGCCTTGTGCCTAGAGTAGAAAATAATATATTTACTGCTCCCCGTCTTTGATAATAGATGCTGATTTCTCTTACACTCAATTTTTCTGCTCCTCTTGTGTATCTACAGTTTACATTCGGGACACAGTACAGAATTCCTGTCAAATCCTGTTCCACCATTCTGAGCAAAGTCACATTGTGGATAGTAGCAGAAACGCGCCATTTTCCCTGCAAACTAAAATCACGTTTTTGCTGTATTTACTTTGAGGCCTCGCAATTCTAGGCTTTACTTCTAGGATTAGAATTTCTTCTCCAATTCTTTAAGATATTCTATGAAAATTTCTTTATCAAAATACAGAGAATACCGGAGATATTTTCATAGCTATCTAAGAAAAAGCTGTTTGCCGTGTCCAAGAAATTTTGTAGGTCTTATTAAGTTCACTTACGGCGAGGACTGAAAAAATGAAAAAAAACAACTCTTTCACCTGAAGAACATGTCCGAAATGTCAGATATATGTAATCTTTGCCGGTAAACAAATTTACTGTCACCTTCCAGCTCTTTTGGACTTTATTAACAATGGTTATGTTATGAATTTCATTAGCTTACAGCTGTTCCTGCTATAAAATGTAATGAACTCGTAGTTGAGTGCCTGAATAAAGTCCTGTACCTTTACCAGGGCCTCGAATATGAAGTGCAATATCTCTTCTTCTCATTACCGCTTTATATTCCAGTTCTATATTTAAGAGATGAGGAATTATGTACGTTATTTACATTATTTACATTTGACGGATATTTGTCCTCATCTTATTTGTTAACAAAACGTTTCGGCTGATGTACCCTCTAGCCTTCATCAGGTATCTTGGGAAAATTTCTCCAAGACAGCTGATGAAAGCTGGAGGGTATATCAGCCGAAAAGTTGTGTTAACAACAAATAAGATGAGGACAAATATCCGTCAAATGTAAATAATGTAAATAATGCTTTATACTCATCTAACACTTTGGTCTGAAATATACGTATATTGAATTCTATTCCAGGTTATTAGTCACGCAATGTCTCAGCGAAATATATGTATCTTTTTTATCTTTTATCTTTTACCTGTTTCAGTCATTAAACTGCGGCCATGCTGGGGCAACGCCTTGAATTTTTTAGTCGAATGAATCGACCCCAGTACTTATTTTTTAAGCCTGGTACTTCTCTTTCGCCGAACCACTAAGTTACGGGGGATGTGAACACACCCACACCGGTTGTCAAGTACTGATGGGGTGGGGAGCCAAACACAGACACACACACACACACACACACACACACACACACACACACATATATATCTATATATATATATATATATATATATATATATATACACACACAACGGACTTTCAGTTTCCATCTACCAAATCCACTCACAAGGCTTTGGTCAACCCGAGGCTATAGTAGAAGACACTTGCCCAAGGCACCACGCTGTGAGACTGAACTCTGGATCATGTTGTTGGCATGCAAGCTTCTTACTATACGGCCACTCCTATATAACTAGAAACGCACTCGGAGAGCGCAGACCTCCGACAAGCAGCTCATTTCCACCCATATACACGCATGCTGAAAATCGCCCAATTTCCCAAACCAACGCCGGTAAAACATAACCTCCTTGGCGGGGGTAAAAAAATAACACAGCCATATGATTAAAAAAAAAAAACCTCTAACCTTACCAAACTAAACCTACCTGCGTACTTTACATCCCTCTGTGGTCAGTATAGTATCAATCATCCCTCAAGGGTCCAGCAATAGTTATTACTACCACTGCCTCCTCCTCCTCCTCTGCTGCTGCTTTTTGGCAACCCTTGAATATGTTGGTGTCATTTAATTTCTGAACTGTTCCGCTACTGTTTGTTTATGTAGTTTGATCTCTTTATCCATTAGTTTCTAGTAAGATAGATACGCGAGTAAAATTACTAATAGAGAAAGGAAAATAAAACTTTGGAAACAGCAACGCCACCATAGGTTACGTGAAAACCATGAACGTGTTTTCATGGGAGATAATCAAAGAACGTAACGTAATACTTCATGTAAAGTAAATATAACAAATGAAAAATCCTTCAAGAATCCATAACAATTCCCGGATCACTACCAAAATTTCATTATCTGTTCCTTGTGTCATTACCAACTTTTCCTGCAAGTTTCATCAAATACCGTTCGCAACTTTTTGAGTTATTTTGCACACAGACGGACAAACGGAGAAACCAACGTCGATGAAAACATAACCTCCTTCTTTGGCGGGGGTAATAACAGGAACTTTGGACGGAAATTCGTAAATATTTTAAAGGATTTAAGAATTTCCATCTAAAGTTCCTGTTATTACCATATTCATCCTACGCTATAACGGCACCAGTCCAATAACCTTCCCATAAATATATTCTGAAACAGGGCAATGATAAGCGGTAACCGAAATAAATAGCGTAAGAGCTTTTATGAGCATAGTCAAAACGTTTCACATAAACGGACTTAAAAGATATCTATTCAACTATTACTATCTCTCTCTCTCTCTCTCTCTCTCTCTCTCTCTCTCTCTCCCTCTCTCTCTCTCTCTGTCTATATATATATATATATATATATATATATATATATATATATATATATATATATATATATATACTTCTGTCTTCTAGCAACTAATAAAATGTTTTAATGTCTTGAGGTCTTACCGAACTAATTGTTATTTATTTCCTCAATAATACTATATCAGTGGCTTCACTATGTCTGTAGTTTCCCCTATTTTATTGAATAAATAGAAAAATAAATAAAAAAAATGAATTTAATAAAGTACATAAATATATATTATCTTATCGTTTAAGTGTTAGAATAATGGTTTCTAACTTTGGCACAATATCTCAAGTTTAGTAAGTGAAGGAAGGAGAGATGCAAATGATTTAATGTTCGACTGTGTTGTAAAATACGACTGTATATTTGCAACTATCTTATACATATATATATATATATATATATATATATATATATATATATATATATATATATATATATATATATATATATATATATAATATAGCCAATCCAAACAAGAGCAAGCAAGAAAAAACAACAACGCGAGGACGTAGTACAAGTATTGTGTTATTGGACGCTCAGGAAAGGAAAGAAAAGAAAGAGGATTTCACGTTTCGAACGGAGCTCTTCATCAGAAATACAGACAAAGTCCCAAAAAGGGAAGACAGAGAGGGTGCAATGGGTAAATTATTGCCATTTTATATTTTTAATTTCGTGCATGCGAATTGCTTGTTTTTTATTTTGTCGACTACACAGTATAGCAGGGTCAGTTGGGGATCGTCTCTGAGAAAAACAACACCATGATGCAATTCACTCTGTCCGAAATTTGGAAACGATATGCTGTACTGCTTGGCATTCGTGCCGGAAGCTCCAATACGAACATTTCAGAGCGTTTGGATGCCAGACTCAGGACAGTGCAGAGGATTCAGAAAGAATTGGATGAGTCTATTGAGGATTACAAAGGTACGGCAGCTCAGAAAATTCACTCTGATCATTCTGATGAGAAAAGAACTCCTGAATTTGTTGGTGAGATCCAGGCCATGATTGACAACGATCCCTCCAAGTCAATCAGGTCCAGTGTCAGGGACATGGGAGAGCCTCAGTTTCTTATCAGGCAGGTAGTGCATGAAGGTATTCGGTATTCCTCATACAAAATGAGAAAGGGCCAATTTTTACCCTAAGCCATCAAGTACAAGACGAAAGACCGCACCCTGTATATATATATATATATATATATATATATATGTGTGTGTGTGTGTGTGTGTGCGCATGCACACACACCCACACACACACACACACACACGCAGGCTAATGTAAACAAGGTGTCTATATACAATATCTTTGCACCAACAACAGTTGATTCAATCGACTTACAATATATTATTGTGACTTAGTTCACTGACATCGAGGAGGATGGACGCCAAAAATCAATTCCAGCGGGATTTGGACTCAGAATGTAAAAAGGCGTTTATTAAACATCGCAATACATTTAAATACACGACTGGCAATACAAGCCTTCAGTCACATGTTTGTTTATTTATTTATTTACTCTTTTATTTGTCTCAGTCATTTGACTGCGGCCATGTTGGAGCACCGCCTTTAGTCAAACAGATCGACTCCAGGACTTATTCTTCGTAAGCCTAGCACTTATTCTATCGGGTCTCTTTTGCCGAACTGCTAAGTTACGGGGTACGTAAACACACCAACATCGGTTGTCAAGCGATGGTGGGGAGACAAACACACACACACACACACACACACACACACACACACACACACACACACATATATATATATATATATATATATATATATATATATATATATATATACATATATATATATACGACAGGCTTCTTTCAGTTTCCTTTTACCAAATGCACTCACAAGGCTTTGGTCGGCCCGAGGTGCCACGCAATAGGACTGAACCTGGAACCATGTGGTTGGTAAGCAAGCAACTTACCACACAGCTACGCCTATTTATTTATTTATTTGTTGTATTAGAATAATTTCCATACATTAGTACAAAGTGAAAAATTTGAGGAGAGAGGCTTTGTTAAGTAAATCTACCCCCAATTAGCACTGGATTATTTGTTAAGCAAAATAAGCACGTGTTTAGGAAGCAGGGACACCACAGAAATGGCAAACGGTTTACGGCACAAAAGAAATCCTTTTAAACTTTCTAAAATAATATTCGGGATGCCTTTATCTCTGCTAAGTATAGGAGCAGATGTAATACGTAAAATTACTTTCGAGGATCTGATCGAAGGCTTTGCAATTAAAAGAAACCGGAGAAAATTTTTCAAATATACAAAAATAAACCTTATTGTCCCAAGCAGTTAGTTTTGTTTCATTTTGAAAAATAAAAAATTATTTTATGGTTTATTATTGTTTATATTTTATTACATACATTTGGGGACACCAAAATCTTTTAAGTGCTGCCTGAAAAACTTGACTGTTTTTTATTTTATTTATGCGCCCTTTCAAAGCCTAGTCAAGCTCATGGGCCCGGTTTCCCGGTTTCTATGGCGTATGTGTTCCCCTCCAGCTGGACGGGACGCCAGTCCATCGCGGCGTTACTCAAGAAACAGGAAAAAAGAATGAGAGAAAGTTGGGGCGAAAGAGTACAATAGGGGTCACCACCACCCCCTGCCGGAGCTTCGTAGGGCTTTTAGGTGTTTTCGCTCAATAAACACAACACCCAGTCTGGAAATCGAAACTGCGATGCTCCGACCGCGAGTCCGCTGCCATAACCACTGGGCCATTGCGCCTCTACAAACTTGACTGTACTGGCTTTTTTTTTATCGAACATGGAGGAAGTTGAAAGAGAAAATCGACTTAGACATTATTCGAACTCAGAAAGTACAGATCCAGAACAAACACCATGAGGCCTGTATCAATTCCATTAATTCACCATCCTTCAGTATTAAAATGATCGTTTCAAATTCTAGCAAAAGGGCAGTACTTTTGAGTAGTGGTGGTGCTGAGGCAAGCTGGTTACATCGGTTCTAATACTTGACTGGTATTTATTTTATCGACTCGATATTTGCTGGTACTTATTTAACCACCCCACAAAGGATAAAAGGCAAACATTGATTTCAAAAAGATTTGAAATCAGAAAGTAAGAATCCGTAACGAAGACCGTAAGGCCTTTACCAGTTTTGCCAATACATCGCCCTACTCTATTGAAATAATTCTTTAATTTTGGTATAAAACCAGCAGTTTTTAGAGCGTGGAGGGAGGAGTCGATTGCATAGACCCCCAATACACGATTCGTATTTATTTTACCGACCCTGAGAAGATAGAATTCTAGAAGATAAGAATTTATGTGGAAGAAAGATTGGAAACAATTTCTCTTGCTTGGTGTTTAGGAAACGAAAGTTAAAATGGATGAAGAAGAGGGCGGCGAAAGCGTGAGACTGGTATATAACTTCTGAAGAGAAGGTGTCATCGTAGATGAGAAGGAGAGAGAGAGAGAGGGAGAGAGAGAGATTGACAGGAACAAGTTATCAGTGCTCAATGATGGGGTTGATTTTTTTAACAATAAGCCAGATGACCTTTTGGAGGCGAAAACAATTAGAATGTTTGTACGCAACAATTAAGCTTTGTAGAAGACCAGCAATTTACGATTTCTTTTTTGTTCACCCCTTTGGCATTTGAGACGTTTGGAGGAGCTAGGACGCTAACTACAAAGTCTCTGACTTCTTCGGCATCTGGTCTTGACTAAAATGTCAGGTGAAGTTTGTGAAGGTGGAAAGCAATCCCAGTCTTTCAGCCTCACGAATGTTTGTTGTAATGTTACTGTTTTGGATAGCTTCTATTGACGAAGTCAAAGTTAAAGAAAAGAAAGAAAAAAGAGGAAATTGAAACTGAATTTCTTCCCTAAAAATTCTATTTTTATTGACTATAATGACATTAGAGAGATTTCATATATATATATATATATATATATATATATATATATATATATATATATATATATATATATATATATATATATATATATATATATACACGCCAGCTTAATTTTATTCGTCCTTAGTCGAAAGACATCTGTTGTATTGTCCTGTTATTATTCCTACTGTATTTGTACTACTGTATTTGGGTAACATTGTTCATTTTTTTCCGTCCTTGTTTTTGTATACATTCGCTGCTTTCTTCCAAGGAATGCTCTTAGCTTAGTTTTTCCTTGGGGCTGGCCAGATTGCAGCAATATCGAGAATAACTTGCCGAAATTGCAAAGATAATCTGGATCTCGACTGAAGAGAGAAAACTCCGAATGACCTGTCCGAGGAAGACGGGTATGTTTTCTCTGAGAAACGGTCAGCAAACATTCTTTTCCTCGCACATGAAATGTAGAAAGGAGAATGTTTAGATTACTCACAGTGAGGCATTGCAATATTTACTAGTTATACTTCAAGGTTGATTCTATCAACTAAACAGGAAACAAATTGACGTCGTAAAAAGAAGTTAATTATAAAAAACAAAGTTTTGTTTTCATTTTTCGATGTTTTCTTTTTTAGTTTGGGTGCGGTTAAAAGGAAAACTGACGCATATAAACCGTCTCGATTTCTTTTTTTTTTTTTTTTTTTCAGCAAAACTAGATATTAGAACAGTTAGTAAACCTTTCCAGTTTAGAACTAAAAAAAAAAATAATAACTGAGGAGCAACAAGAAGTCTGAAATATATCGAGTGAATAATTAATGAAACTTCAGTAGCAGACTACTTGCTGTTTGTGTGTCGAGTGTGAGGGGCTAAAATTAGTTTTAAACATGTAATGTTGATGTACCTATAGACTTTCTACTAACGTCTCTCAGTCACATTTATCTTCATATTTTCAGTATCATAAGTTATTTCATCATGTGCAAACCAAGACTGATAGGTGATTATCTATGCACGAATATCGCGCGCATATAGCATCTGGTGCTTAGAAAAATAAAATATGAATTTGATGCTGTGATTTCTGAAACCTTAATATTGGTTTAAATTGGAATAATTTATTCTAAATCTTTATGCTGGAGAAGGAATATCGTTGTGGTAGGTTTTGCAAAGTAACGAAACGTAAGATTAATGGATTTAAAATGTAATTTAACAATGTAGATGAAAATGTTGTGTTGATATTTTTAACGTTGTGAACATCACCGAACCGAATGGTACTATCCGTTTGGGTAGCTGATGATAGGAATGCACCTATGGTCAGCTCGATTATAGATCTTTTGTATCTTAGTCTTATATATATATATATATAAAAGATACAGGAATAATTTGTTTTTTATTCTCAAACGCGTGATAATGCTAATAAATAGCGGGATGAGGATAAATTATCCATTCCTTGCAGAAAAATACATTACCGGCCAGCCTTGAGACGCGAACTCACATCCCTGTGATTACGCGTCAAGTGTTTTACCATTAATCTAAACTGCCCAGTAACGAATTCTTCCGCAATTTTAGAACTTATAAATTTAGCTTCATAAGACGCTAACGTTATCATGCGTTTGAGAATAAAAAAAAAATTATTCCTGTATCTTTCAATACATCTCAACGCTTCTAAAAAAGCAAACTTTGTTTGCTTACTTTCATCGTAAGTTGAATATATATATATTATTAATCTCAGAGTAGCAAAAAAATTTAGAAATTCTTTTTGCTACCATTTGTCTAGCGAGAAGAAAAAAAACTAGTCAATAGGCTAATCTTGGTTCTCCTGCAAATTATTTTATTTTGCTGAAAATAGCTTGAAACCATGGTTCAGGAAATAGATGGTAAATGCTTTTATTTTTCATTCCCTTTCGAAATTATCCCTAATTATGGTTTGGAGTTTGGCTGCTCCTTCTAGCGGCTCAGATGTCCTATTATGGACATCTCTCTTATGTGCTTAAATGTACACTGTATGTATATATATATATATATATATATATATATATATATATATATATATATATATATATATATATATATATATATATATATATATATATATATGTGTGTGTGTGTGTGTGTGTGTATGTATGTATATAGATATAGTAAAGTGCAAAGTAATTGTAGATTCATAGTCTGTGGGCATCGGCTTAATTTGGTGTCGTTTGATTTTCTTCATAGGCAACCTAATTAGGCTTGGAGAGTGATTTGATATTGGTGTCTAGTTTTGGGAGATTCTGGCATACATTGGTAAGTTGGTAGACTTTTGAATAAGGGATCATATGTATTATTGCTTAGCCCCAAATCAGTTCTAATCCGTTATATCTGTCATCAAAGGCGTTCGGATAATGACTAGTACGTATGCTTGAATAATAAGACTAAATTGTCAAATGTATCTTCTGTTATTGTTTTTGTTTTTTTAAAAAAATGAAGAAAGCTATTGGAGGTTAACTGACTTTGTGCAGTTACTACATTTTCCTATTAGTTCCTGGCACTTTTTCAATGCGTGGTTGACCGCCTCGATTTCCTAAGTACTTGACATCATCACTGTCACACATGCAGGTACGGTTCTCCAGTACCCAAGTCCGAGTGCGATGTTCTCAAAAATCTCCAATTTCTGTGATGGGGGCTCAATCGCGAAAAACTCTAGTCGAGAGAATGACATTTGCCTGATGCAAAACGGTTCCGAGAATCGGCTGTATAGGTTTATATTGACTACTACTATTCATGAATGAAGTACGACCGTACTCCTTCTTGTTGACTCCAAATTATTTTAATACATACAAACATATATACGTACATACATACATGCATACATACATACATGCATGCATACATACATACATACATACATACGTACGTACGTACGTACATACATGCATACGTATATATATATATACACATACATATATATGTATATATATATATATATATATATATATATATATATATATATATATATATATATACATACATACATCATATATACATATATATATATATTTATATATATATATATATATATATATATATATATATATATGAATAATGTACACAGTGTTATACCGATGATGTACATAAGTGGTTCTCAACAATTCCCTTTTATTTCTGAACCCCTTTGACCCTTTGATTACTATTTTATTCTAGTGGGTACTCAGTTGCCATTTTAATGCTTAAAAACTAGTTTTATAGATATTTCTTTTAAAATTGCTATTTTGTTATTCACTCATTCACTTGTATACGCTGAACTACGTAAAACGCGAGAGAAAGAAACATGACTGTTTCTTGCAATAAATACAACAAAATCAAAATTTTTCATGGAGGATTAAAAAACTGTTGTGAATTCCCAATTTACTATTTTGCTAGCGTGGACGCCCCCAAAATCTCATATGAATCTCCAGGCTCCACATGGACCCTGGTTGAGAACCGCTGGTACACATCAAAGATTAGAGTGTACAGACTAAAGTCATGAAAATATTCATACATGAAGCTAGTTATTATCGGATTCAGTGGACAACTAAATTAACGATGCTCGTTGATTTAAGTACAATTTGATTGGATAATTAAAATTAATATCAAGTTGTTCGAGAGGACGATATAAAAAGGAAAATGAAATGAAAACACAGCTGTTTGGCGTTTAAGCTTTTACGGAAGATATTTACGATGTAAACGAAGTGAAAATAGCCACATCAAATCAGGTATAAAATGCAGGCCACAGATGTGACCGAATATGCAATGGCGAGAAGCTCACATTCTCTGTTTTGCACTTTGCTCGATCCATCCAAAAACAAAACACACTTTATCATTACCGTTTCTTTTTGTTTGTTTCCCTTCTGTTTATCAAAATAAATACAATAAATATATATCAATAAATAAATAAATAGACAAATAAATAATTAAATAGATACACAAAAAGAAAGAAACAATACCAAGATAATCATTGTTATCATCATTATCATCATCATCTTCTTCATCAAAATTAACAGCAGTAGTCTGAAACACCACCAAGACATATAAAGTTGTTTATATATCATACGAACTGTCTGTGTGTGTTTCGTGTGTAATACACATACACACACACACAAACGATTTTACGTATTGTTGTTAATATCCTTATTGTTGTAATTGTTGTTGTTGTTGTTGTTGTTGTAATTGTTGTTGTTGTTGTTGTTGTCATTAAGTTTTTTTCCAAAGAAACATTTGAATGTCATTTCTTGTCAATGACGAGAAAATGCCATTATTAATCTCTCAATTTTTTTTTGTTAAATTTACTGTTTTATTATCATTATAGTAATTATTATTATTATTATTTTGAAGTTTTAAAAGCGATTCAGACAAGAAGTGTCACTGCAAGTGAACAAAGGCACACTCAACCAATTCAAAAAAAAAATACACTTATAAATAAATAAATATTTAAATAAATAAATTAATTAATAAATAAATGCATACATCTAGGGAAAATATCTACCATTACTTCATAATGTTCGAAGTTAGTAATTTCAATTAGAATATATGCAAATACAGACTTCTGATTTTTTTGTTTGTTTGTTTGGTTTTTTTAAAAATTCTTTTTTGTCTTTTGAGTTCTCTTTTCTATCTTTCTGTTTTTTCTTTTCTTTTTTCTTTTTAAATTAAATTTTGATATCGTTGTTGTTGTTGTTGTTATTGTTGTAGTCGTCGTTATGCGCTGAAGACTTCCAAAAATGTAAATTCATTTATTTCTTCATTCTGGAGAAAAAAAACCATCGTCTGTTGGCTTTCCACCGAAGTCTTGAGATTATACATACATACATACATATATATATATATATATATATATATATATATATATATATATATATATATATATATATATATATATGTATATGTATATATATATATGTATATATATATATATGTATATATATATGTATATATATATATATATATATATATATATATATATATATATATATATATATATATGTATATATATATATATATATATATATATATATATATATATATATATGTATATATATATATATATATATATATATATATATATATATATATATATATATATATATATATATATGTATGTATGTATGTATGTATGTATGTATGTATGTATGTATGTATGTATATATGAATGGGTGTATAAACAAGAGAAAACGTTCTCAATACACACAAGAGAGTTTTCTTCTATTTCTTCGTTCGAGGCTGGAGATATTTCACTCCGTCGTAAGTGTGATGTATGTATGTATGTATGTATGTATGTATGTATGTATGTATGTATGTATGTATGTGTGTATATATTGAAATCGTGTTCTTATCATTGAGTTATTAATTTTATTATTATTTTTTTTACGTATTTCTTCAGAATCTACAAAAAACGAGTAATTTCATTGCCAGTCGTCGTAACGTGTTGTCATTTAATTATACTATCATTAATTAATCACTATAATTAATTAATTAATTAATTACTATCACCATCATTATTTTTTGTTCGTTTTTTCATGTAAAGGATTACTTCTCCATTTCAATAATTATTTTTCATTACAAAAACCACTTCTACAAAAATGGCTGTTTCCTGGTTCTTTTAAAAGTTTTAAGATTTTTCTGCAAAAAAAATTATCTGAAATATAGAAATATATTTCGATAATGACATTCCATCCATTTTTAATCAAATTATCATTGTTGTTAATCAATTGTGATCGACTGATTATGTCTTTATATGCATATCATCTGGGTGTTTTGCGTTGTACTTCAAATGATATATTTCATATGAGTTACTTCCCTTATCACACGTATGATTTTGATTTTTAGTGTATCATTCAAGAGTGAAACAGGAAAACATACAGAATGAGAGAAAGAGAGTCGCTATCTATAATCTTACACAATTTATATCTGTATTCTCTTACTTTCTATCTCTCACTTTTCCCCCTTTTCCCTTCTTTTATCCTGCATTATTATACCGTGTAAATATTATATATATATATATATATATATATATATATATATATATATAGGTTGCATTTGTATAATTTACGGAACTAATAATCTCTATGTTCCCATGTCTGCTTAGTCTGTTATCTTTTAAATTATAGTACAATAATGGATGTAAAAAATCGATAGATAAATAGTATTGAATAAAAAAATATAAATATTGAATTTTCAGATCGGATTTATAATGCGAGCGTTTAAAAATATTGATATAAATGAGGACGATATGTCAAAGGACTAACTTGCCAACACTGGTCGAGATTTCTATACATACATACGAATATACACAATCACCCATTACTCCATATATTTATCCATAAATACACAAACATACATACGTACATACATAATTACATACACACACACATATAAAAAGAAATATATGTGTGTGTTTGAGCGACCAATCCCAAGAAAAATGGTCGTTGCATCCATTCCATTTTATTAAAAAAAACTATGTCAGTCTTACATTCTTATCTCTTAAACTAAGATTGACGATGTATATACGTTATATATTTTAAAGATACCATGCCCACCACATACACACGAGCGCGCACTGTTATTTGTGACACCAACAGAAAGATCTCGGTTTCACTTCCCGATTGGTTGTCCTGTTCTGTTTCTATCATCCCAGACATGAATAGAAGAAAATGGCCTTAAAATACAGTATAATGCATTTTTTTTTAAAGATCTGCATAAAAAATGTCGTTATTAATGTTGCTTTCCTTCTATTCGTATTTACTGATATTTAATTTATTATTATTATTATTATTATTATTATTATTATTATTATTATTATTATTATTTTTATTATTATTATTATTATTATTATTATTATTATTATTATTATTATTATTATTATTATTATTATTATTATTATTATTATCTTAATTCAGTTACTGCTACTTCTTTCTATTAAATATGCTCTTCCTTCTTCCGGAAGGATAAATTTCGTAGAAAAGTGATTGGTTAACAATCTAGCTAACCTTCTGCTTCTGTATGGTGTACGTGATAAGAATGTTGTAGATGTTGACGAAAATAATGTTGATAATATTGACGATAATATTGAGAGTGTGACAGTGAGGATGGTTAGAGTAGCGATAATAATAGTTAGAGTGATCAAATCACTGGAATAATTCTAAAATCTTAACCTGGGATGGTAAAAAATCGATGACAAAGCTGATTGTTTCTAGCCATTGAATTAAAATCATGTTGTAGAATTTAATTAAAAAAGTAATTTTAAAAAGAAAATGTGATAATATAATGCGAGTTTTATGAAATATTTTTTAGTAGGCTTGATGGGTTAGACTGACATGTGTTCGGCAGGCTTCTTTCCAAATGCTTTTATTTCCCAGTGTATGTACGAATTTATAGAGAGATTTCAAACGAAAGTCGTAACCCGATTCATTCCTTTCTTTATGCGAGCTTCGAAAGGTCAATAGTTTTGATGTGGACGAGTTTAAAGAATAAATAAATAAATAAATAAATAAATAAAGACACTGACATGTTTGTCTTGGAATGGACGAATTGTCAAGAAGACGCTCGATGATTTTAAAACAATGGCTTTCGCGGAGTTAAGATCTTTGGGTGAGTGTGTATGTGTACTGTAGCTGTAGTTATTGTAAAATATATCTTTCTCCTTATATTCATTATTTTTTCCTTTTTAATATATTCTTGTTTCTTTATTCTCTTCGTCTGGAAATACAACTATATATTAATGGAATGATGGTTCAGTTATATATATATAAAATAAATAACATACACACGCATAGATCGCATGAGTGTGTACGTGTGAAGTGTATGTGTGCATGCGTGCGTGTATGAATGTGTGCAAATATATGGCTGAAGTTAATTTAAGATACCATAAAACTAAGAATGTTTACGTTAATAACTGTCGGGACGAATAAGTGAAACATAAAGAATTTCCTATAGCGCACAAAAACAGTCGTTAAATACATTTATTTGCCACTAAATTATCATTGTGATTAGTTACCTATCTCTCTATCTTTGAATGGAAAATATATTTATGAAGATTCGTTTGAATAGTTTGTCTATAATTTTTTACAAGACATTCAAGTTCAAACACTTTGAAACAGATTAACTAAACATTATGACTCCTATTATAAATAAACAACAGATACTTCACAACCGACATAAAATAAACACCAGCAAACTGCTAATGAGAAAAATAACCAAATCTTCAAACACTAACTACATACATTGCTGACAAATATTCTACGCTTGGGATGGGAACATAAGAGATTTTAATTCTTTCATAATGTATGAGAATTAGTATAAAACTAACGATGACTTTAATTTTCTCCACTGGCTAATTCCTACGTGGAATTTCATTTTAATTTCCTACACCCTCTCTATCTTCTCTCTTTCTTTAAGAGGATGTTAATTCAATCGGGCATTTTTTAATTTGTTTGTTTTACCCTTCTTCTTCTTTCATTCAGTTGTGGTTCTGCCAGAAATATAGCTGTTATTTCTGGTATTATTACAGAATCTTCACGCCTGATGTTTCCACGACTAAAAATAAGAGTTCTCTATGTAAGCTATTCAGGTGTTTTCAGACAGGTGTTTCATTGAATTCCCATACTCTTATCGGGGTGATCACATCAGCATGAACAACTACAGGACGTAATCGATCTTCATGGCGGCTATCAGCTGATTTTGAACGATTTTTTCGGTAGGCATTTTTCCTGCTTGAAGTAATCATTCTTCCCAATCGATCCGATTCTTCATCTGAATGCTGCAAATAAATAAATCAATTAATTAAATGAAGATATAAATTTGCATGATTAATACTTTTATTACATACAAACATAGATATGTGGTTAAAAAGTTTACCTCGCAACCACGTGGTTTCGCATTCAATCCCAATGTGCAGCGCTTTGGAAAATGTCTCCTCATATAGGCCCCCCTACTATCCTTGACGAGCTATGCCTTGTGGGTGAATTTGGTCGATAGGAACTTTATGGAAACCCGTCGTATATATATAAAGACAAGCCAATCGCTAGTCTTCGTTTAGATACAGACAAAAGAACCCCATTAAACTAGTCACATCTTAGAACTGAAGGCCAAAAATGCCGTCGCACACCATCAAGTGAACATCGTTGAGCGATTCACGCCATATGTTAATGGGTCAAGGAGGTGCAGGTTTTGTATAGCTGAAAAAAGTCATATCTTTTTTAAATTTAAGAACTCCTGTGACCTGTTGAATTCGAGATCGGAAATTTTCACAAAATGCAAGCATCTCGACAAGTTTCTAAAACTTAACTTGAGAACTCCACCCTCTCCGCATAAGATTAGCGAAACATGAAGCGCCAGTTAACACAAATGTTACCATAAATAAAATTCTACTATTCTACTTTCAGTATTGAATCACCCACCGACTCAGGAAACATTCCGTTGTTATTCTTAAAGTAATTTTAAAGCAACATCTTCAATGTAACACACGCGCGCACGCACGCAATGGCACAAGAGAAAATCAAATTAATGATCTAAGATAAAATTAAAACGAACAATAAACAACTTAATTCTTCAAGGATGGAGAATTTATAACGTTATGAAACCTTACCAATGCTTTCTGATTCTGTGTCTGTTTGTCTTCCTTTTTCTGTTCATACCGATTTTCTCTATCAACTGATGATATTTTAATTGGATGGAATGCTGACATTGGTGGTTCTTCTAAAATTTCAGGAGATAATTTCTCAGGAGAAGCAGAGGCAGAAGGTCCCCAACTTTGTATCGATTCGGTTGGTGTTGATCCTTCTCCAGTAGGTCTCAAAGGATTAGAATCAAACGAAAAAGTCTTTTTGAAAGATGGACGGAGTTTCTGCTTCATAGCTTTGAATAGATCTGATGGTTTCATGATTGATGGAGCGGCAGGCTGTGCTGCTTGGACGCCTACTCTGGCAATAGAAGTCAAAACTGGATTATCAACGCTACTTGATTTCTTAAACAAACGTCTTTTCTCTTTGGCACTTGATGGTTTTACATGTAATACATTTTCTGTCGATGATGAAGCCACGGTAACTTCTCGCTTCTCAGATTCAACAACTTTGACGTTGTCATTCCAGGAGACAGAATGTTTCGATTCACTAACACCACTCGTTAAAACTCTAATCTGAAAAAAGAAACATGGCAGTTAAAGTATTGCGACAAATATATCTTTTAAAAAAAAGACGACTGTATAAAATCAGGCACATTCGTATATGTATACATTTATACTCACCACTTCTAAACAAACACGACTGTTTAAAAGAACACGACTGCATAAAATCAGGCACATTCATATATATATATATATATATATATATATATATATATATATATATATATATATATATATATATATATATATATATATATATATATATATATATATATATATATATGTATATATATATATATATATATATATATATATATATATATACATTTATACCTACTCCTTCTAAACAAACAGTCTATCTTTCTCTGTACGTACTTAGAGGTGAGTGGAGGCGCAATAGGCCAGTGGTGAGGGAAGCGGACTCGCAGTCGTAGGATCGCGGTTTCGATTCCCAGAACGGGCGTTGTGAGTGTTTATTGAGCGAACACCTAAAGCTCCACGAAGCTGCGGCAGAGGGTGGTGGCGAAAGCTGCTGTACTCTTTCACCACAACTTTCTCTCACTCTTTCTTCTTGTTACTGTTGTACCTGCATTTCAAAGGGCCAGCCTTGTAACACTCTGTGTCACGCCGAATCTCCCCTGAGAATTACGTTAAGGGTACACGTGTCTGTGGAGTGTTCAACCATTTGCACGTTAATTTCACGAGCAGGCTGTTCCGTTGATCGGATCAACTACTTGAAATAATAGCTGTTCCATCTTCCTCATATCATTCTATACCATTTAAAAAACAAGGAAGAAGTTGAGCAGCAATTATATATATATATAATCCTATCAAGTGGTGCTTTTAAGTTAGACATGGCCTGGACCAATCTTTGGTCGAAACAAATCTAAGTTTTATCTAAGTTTTATATATATATATACATATCTCTCTCTCTCTCTCTCTCTCTCTCTCTCTCTCTCTCCCCCCTCTCTCTCTCTTTCTCTCTCTCTTTCTATCCCTCTCTCTCTCTCTCTCTCTCTCTCTCTCTCTCTCTCTCTTTCTCCCCCCTCTCTCTCTCTCTATATATATATCTAGGGGTACCTGGCCTTTCTACTACTTTAATCCTGGTACCCTGTAAAATCTCTGATCTGTAGAACTTATCCCTTCGATAGGTTCCCATGTACGGAGAAGAATTGTATTGCATGTAGGATGAACCCCTATATATATATATATATATATATATATATATATATATATATATATATATATATATTTCAAATTTTGTAACAAGGCCAGCATTTCGGAGGAGGGCTAGTCGATTACATCGGCCGCAGTATTCAACTGGTACTTATTTTAGAGACTCCGAAAAGATGAAAGGCAAAGTCGACCTCGGTTGAATTTGAACTCACAATATGTGAAGATGGGACAAAATGCCGTTAAGCCTTTTTACCCGGCGTTGCTAATAATGATTCTGCTAGTTCACCGCTTTAACAGTTTTATATATATTGAAATACTTGCTGTCTGAGGCTGGAAACCTCTTTGAATGCAGAATGTATTATAAGGTTCCCTCAATTTCGCAACGACAGGATAAGCTATAAAAGACATCAGACTGCAGAACCAGGTGACCCAATTTCAATTCCATAGCGTACTATTTTCCTCCTTACCCGCAGTTTAACACACTAGATACTTTGTGATATTACTCTACGCATACATTTATTCATGACTCACGCTGTATTGGTTAGTCAGGTAATTAGGCACTATAAACTTTAGCACCATTATTTCTCAGCGTTAATTGTCAGGACTGTAGTTGTGAGCAAAGTACTGCAGTAGTACTTTAGCGACATCAATTTCTGAACTGTTTTTATAATTTCCCCTTGATGATATATCATTATTTTTTTTGGTGTGTCTTCTCACCCGAAACACACACACACACACACACACACACACACACACACACATTCTTTTAATCCCTTTTCTTTAGCTTCAGTCACAGGACCGTGGCCATACTGGAGCACTGCCTTGAAGGCTACTTACTTCATTTGTCTTTTGTCGAGCTACCAGATTATTGGAACGTAAAGAAACCTTCACCGGTTGTCAAACCGACAGGAAGAAGGTGGGGGCGAACACAAACAAAAAGATTCATACACACACATTTGCAGTGTTTTTTAGGACTTCTGTTTTCACATCCTGGTGCGTTCAAATCTCGCAAAGTTGAACTTTGCCTTCCATTTTTTAGATATCCTTTTCTTTTCTACTCTAGGCACAAGGCCCGAAATTTTTGGGGAGGGAGCCAGTCGATTAGATCGACCCCAGTACACAACTGGTACTTAGTTTATTGACTCCGTAAGGATGAAAAGCAAAGTTGATCTCGGCGGAGGTTGAACTCAGAATGTGAAGACAGACCAAATACCGCTAAGCATTTCGCCCGGCGTGCTAACGATTCTGCCAGCTCACCGCTTTTAATAATTATTCTTACTCTAGGCAGAAGGCCTTGAAAATTTTGGGGGCAAATAAGTAACTGGTACTTATTTTATCGACCCCGAAAGGATGAATGGCAAAATCGACCTCGGCGGAATTTGAACTCAGAATGTAGTGGCAGACGAAATACCGCTAAGCATTTCGCCTGGCGTGCTAACAGTTCCTGCCAGCTCACCACTATCTTTTACCTAAATAATAAACTTTATATTTGAGGTATTTAGTTATTTTACATATTTTTATCGTGTGATCAAGTGATTGACCAGACTATCAGATATTGTTATACATCGCCGGTCCCAGTGCGCTTCGCATCGTTTTAGCTTTCGGATGATACTACTCCCATTGCTGGAGGTTTACATTTGAGTGGACTGGAGCAACGTGAAATTAAGCGTTTTGCTCAAGAACGCAATGAGCTGCTCGGTTGAGAAATCGAACCCATGATCTAGCGATCACGAGTACAGCACGTTAACCACTAGGCCACGCGCCTTCACATATATGTTATAATTTTTGTAAAAGATAATTCCACACTATCTTTACGAAGTGGTTTACTTACCTCGCCTGCATCAGGCATACTCATCTGCCTGCTGTGACCAAAACCTGCTCCACGCCTGGGCCACGACATACCATAGTCGGAAGAAGGTTGTTGAGCAAAGAACTGCTTTCGCGCTGTTATTGGAGATACATTATCAGTGCTGACGCTTCTTGTTGGTACAGAAAGATTTGGTGACACTGGCTGAAACGACGACGGTGACGGTATAGTTGTCGCTGAAGTAGACATACGTGGCAGCATTGATGACATCGGCAGATTAAGAGAAGTTGCTGATGTCGTGGTAGCTAAAGGTTCTGTTTTTGCTGGCATCTGTTCTTTTTGGGTGGTCGAGACAGAGAAAATAACTTCTTGGTTGTCCATCGATATGCTTTTGATTAACGTTTTGTTTTTAGGTAATTCCCCTGAAAGAGAGGAGGCTGCTTGCAAACCGCTTACGGTAACTGAGTGAGGTTTTTGTTTAGAAATTCGTGAGGGAGATGGTGAGCGAGATTTGGTATGACTTGTGTTATAACTCATTGTCAGTTGTGGAGATAACAAATCTGTTGAAGAAGTCGTTACGGTCATCTTCTGAAGAGCATCACTAGTGTGGCTTCGTGTGATACCATTGCCTGCTGACACTGGTGATAACAATCCTGATGATGTATCCGGACCGAGAACATTTTCAAGCTCTTTGTGCAGTTCTAACTGGGTACTGGAGAGACTTCTAATTATGAAAGAAACAAAAAACCAAAAACGTCACTTAATAACGACCGAAAACATTCGACCAAAAAACGTACGAGCGTTTCATCACAACCAACAAAATAGTTACTTGCAGAATGTGATATGAAGAGGATAAAAGTTTGAGTAAAATCAACATTTGGATTTAAAATATTCCACCATAGATATCTTCGTTATTTTTTACTTGTTTCAGTCATTGGACTGCATCCATGCTGTGGCACCACCTAGAAGGGTATGGTCGAATAAATCGGCCCCATTACATATTTTTTGAGTCTAGCATTTATTCTATTTGTCACTTTTACCGTGCCGCAAAGTTACGGAAACTTAAACAAATCAACACTGTTTGCCAAATGGCGAGAGGAGAACAAACGTAAAGACACAAGCATACATATTCACGACTTTCTTCCAAGCAGTCTCCTTCCACCAAATTCACTCATAAAGCATTGGTCGGTCCAGGACCATAAAAACACTTGTTCATGGTTCAGTACAGTGTCACAAAACTCGAGACCATGTGGCTGTAAAGCGGGTTTGGTAAAAATTCGAATTAGTTATGTCCATCCATGTGTTACAACACTCTCTAGAAATCAATACAATACAATTCAAAAAGACAGAGCAATGGAATTTAAGCTTCATTTAAATATTTAATATTGAGAGACTTACCTTCTTACTTGAGACTGAACTTCCCGATCTTTGGTGTCGATATATCGAATGAGATCATCTGTCATTGTATTTAATACAATTGAAACCTGCGATTAGAAAAGACGGGTTTGTATTGGTTTTAGATTATCGATGTTAATATTTCGGACATTGTATCACAATGGACATCAAATCGATCTTTTGTCCTTTACTTCTTTCAGTCATTAGACCGTGACTATGGTGGGACAACGCCTAGAAGCATTTTTAGTCCAATGAATCAACCACAGTCCTTAATTTTTAAAGCCTGGTGATATTTTATTAGTCTCTATTGCGGTGGACACACACACACACACACACACACACATGACGGGTTTCTTTCAGTTTCCATCTACTAAGTCTACTCGCAAGGCTTTGGTCCGTCCGAGGCTATAGTAGAAAACACTTGCCCAAGGTGCCACGCAGTGGGACTGAACCTGGTTGCATGTGGTTGGGAGGCAAGCTTTTTATCATACAACCACGCCTGCGCCTACATCACAGAAAGTTTTAAGAAATAGTGTTAAAGTAAGAAAAGAAAATTAGAAAAATACGGAGAATTGTTGCTTAGATTGTATTAAATAAAATTTTGAATAACAATTTTTCAAGACATTCAAACATTAATATGGATCATCTAAAGAGTTAAAGTGTTTATTTAAACAACTTCAGCGCATCTAGATGTTTCTAGGATTGTTGGAGAATTCACATATCCTATTAATATACCCAAGTGTATATGAAACCCGTCTCACGATAATCTCCGGGGATTATATAGAAAAGATATCAGGCTTTGTTTTTGATAACATTCACTGTTGTTCCCTTCAATGACTTCTTCACAGAACACATCAAAATTTGTTGGAAACTAATCTAAGTTTGATAACAATAAAGAAAATAGGCATTTATCTGTTCTAACATGCATGCATGTATGTATGTATGTATGTATGTATGTATGTATGCATGCATGTATGTATGTATGTATGTGTATGTACGTATGTATGTATATAAGTATATATATGTGTGTATATATATGCGTATATATGTATATATATATATATCTATATGTATATATATGTATATATATATATATATATATATATATATATATATATATATATATATATATGTATATATACACACACACACACACACACACACACACACACACATATATATATATATATATATATATATATATATATACACACATATATGTATATATATATATATATATATATATATATATATATATATATATATATATATATATATATATATATATATATATATATATATGTATATATATATATATTATGTATATGCATGCGAATCATCACCATACACACACACACACACCTACATGTAATTTTTTTCGGAACTAAAACAATGAATGTTGTGTAATATATAAGAAAGGTCTTACCTCTGGCATGTTAGCTGGAATAGGCTGCAAAAAAAAAAAAAAAAAAATTTATAAACTCATTATCATCAATTAGAATATTTTCTTTTTACAACAGAATTAGAAAATTTATGTTGTATGGTATTTGATATGCCTGTATTTATCTGTATCTCTCTCTTGTTGACATCTCATTCTACAGCAACCAGCACCCTACCAAAATACTCCCCTGCCGTGAAAAACAGTTAGAAATGAGGAAGAATAAAAGGGTGTGTAGTTACGTGAGAGATATTAGGATTTAATTAAGGAATCAACGAAATATTAGGATTTAATTAAGGATTAGGATTTAATTAAGGAAGCAAAGGAATTTATTATATTTTGAGTATTTTAACCAATAATCGTACGATAAAGAAAGACCTACTGAATATGTAAAAATCAAAATTAAAATGTGTACAGTATCCCTCGACTATCGCGGGTGTTATTGATCCAAAACACTCCGCGATAGGTGAAAATCCGCGAAGTAGAAACAGTACTGTACTGTATATTTAAAAAAAAATTTTTTATAATTTGCATATATTTATTTTATTATAAATGCAAAACAACACCTCAGAGGAATCGACGTAAGCTTAAATAAGAAACCGCGATAGGTGAACCGCGATAGGTGAACCGCGTTAGGTGAACCGCGATATGGCGAGGGATTACTGTATATGTGAAGTTCTGTAAATGATCGTATTGATGGTATATAAGACACACAGCGAAGGCGCGTGGCTTAGTGGTAAGGATATTCGGATCACGATAGCCTGGTCATGCGTTCGATTCGCAGACAATGGGATCAAGTCGATTGCATCGACCCCAGTGCGTAACTGGTACTTATTTAATCGACCGGGAAAGGATGAAAGGCAAAGTCGACCTCGGCGGAATTTGAAGTCAGAACGTAACGGCAGACGAAATACCGCTAAGCATTTCGCCCGGCGTGCTAACGATTCTGCCAGCTCACCTCCCTTATTGGGGTGCATCTAATATACCTGGGAGTCTTTTATGTCATCAAATACGACATGTCATTAATTTAAATGTGAAAATTTGGAAGATATTGAATTTCAACATTGACACAAGGCTAGACTTTGCAGAAGAATAAAAACCGATTGCATAGACTCCAGTATTGTAGATGTTTGGTGCCGGATATATCGAAATTAAGCGGAGAAAAGAAGACAAAATTAATTCCGATAGAATTTGAAATCAGTTTTGAACTTAGGAAAACGAAACGAAATGTTTTGTACTTTTCTTTGAAAATCTCTAAAGAATAATTTCCCGAAATGATAATACATCGTTGTGTACTAGCTATGAATGTGTATAGTTGTACTGCTGATGGACTCTTCTAATAATAGTAATCCATTTGTTCATCAGAAGCTTTCGGCTGCATCACACATGCACTATAAATAAAGAACCCATTTATCCTTTATCTTCTCGTTAGACATGTGTTAAAGTAATATCTTTTGTGCGTGGGTGGTTGGATGCTCACAAAACACTGAAATTTTCATTGCCTTCTTGTAATTCAAAGGAAGATATAAACAAGTAATTTCCTGTTGATTTTTCCCATAATTGTAGAAGGATGTGGAACCCCATGCCACGAACTAAAAGAAAACTCAGGTATTGTGTGTGGATTCTCTCGTCACTTCGACGAATGAAGGTTAACAAGAAACAGCTGCTCTGTGTTCTTCTGAAGAAAGTGTGAAGTTGTTGGAATCTAGGTTTGCTGAGCTATCTGTACGATAAACGTTATAATGAACGTGATTTGGGCCGAGTTAGTTCCACTCTTTTGTCCTTAAATGCCACCAGCCTAGCAGTTTCCAAGATGCAGGATTTGTATAGAATTACATTCCCTCAAATGAGTAGTTAAAAAGCAGAAGGGCCTCATCTGCTCGGAATTCGTTGGGGGTATCTGTCAGTAACGTTCTTCGAGACTCAGTTCCGTGACTTACCAATTATCACATAGCTGGGATCCTGACATTTTCTGCTACTCAGGGTCAGAGTAGACCTGGGAACAGTAGTAATTAAAAGGTGGTTCAACACTCCTCAAAACACTGGAATTCCCGAACCAGGGCCCTAAAACCAGATGCAGTTTAGAGTCTTCCCCAAAACATACTCAGATACACAATTATATCAAACATTAACGAAGCGCAAGTGGTGCTGACAATAGCGAAATATTTACGTCTATATGACACATATACAACAACCACCAGTAAAACATTTCATCGAGTAAGTGAAGTTAAATACAACAACCTAGCTAAGAAGCTAACCTGCCTCTAATCTGGCGTGATGCGATCTTCCAACAGCAATTACACTATGTTTAATTGCGTCTCTGATTTATTTAAATTCTAAAGAATATTGTTTCCATATGTTAACTGATGTACAGCATCGTGCATTTACTCAGTGATTCATTCATCACTACTTCAACAAATATATTGAGGATTATATTTCACTGATGAGGCCAGAAAAATTCCCGAACTCAGTAGCATAGTTAGTGGATGAGATGGGGGCGATGGAGGGCGGTGTGCCCCGAGAGACGTTTTTACGGGGCGGTACTGCTGGGTCTACTGCATAGGAGAAGTGGGGCGGAGATGAAATGCTCAAGGGCTTTTCTTGGCGGTACACACTTCAAGAACGGCACTGCTTGAATTTGTAGTTTTGCAACCAGAAGAAGAAATAAAAATAACATTTCATTTTCCCTAGAGATTTATACTCCATAGATTAAATACATCGGTATCAAATTTTGGCACAAAGCCAGTAATTTCGTGGGAGGGGTAAGTCGATTACATCGACCCCCAAGTGTTCCACTGGCACTTGTTTTATCGACCCCGAAAGGATGAAAGGCAAAGTCGATCCCGATGGCATTTAGACTCAGAACGTAAAGTCGGAAGAAATGCCGTATTTTTATCCAGCGCGGTAACGATTGTACCATCGACATAGATTACACTTTAAACTTTACATACTAAATTTAGATTAGCAGTGGTGATGAGTTAATATTCCACAAATAATTAACAACAAAAACATAACCAAATAAATAACGGAATTATCATATTACCTGTGAAAAATGTTTGCTGCTTCTTGAAACAATGTTTGCATTGATTTCACCTTCTGGAGTTTTGTTATCAGTTTCCAATAGAGATTTGATGTGATTTAACTGGAAATAAAAACAACGAAAATATAAATGTAGTCTTAGACCAGTTAAAGAGATGACAATAGCAGCCATTATTTACAGCAAACACTAGATAATCATATTTTCTTTTATTTAATTATTCCATTACCAGTTTCAGCCAGAGGTTGTGGCCATACTGGACTACGACCATTAGCGCTTATGCTTGCTTATTTTAGATTTACTTTCCGGTCCTCTTTACGGAATGGGCCTCTGTGAAGTAGTGAGTCGGAAAGAGCTGCCCTTCATTGCATTTCTCGCAATGAAGTGGGCCCATCTGGTATATCCGATAAAAATTTGTCTAATTGTTCCTTTTAGCATATCCACATTTATCCTTTGTAGATCTCTGACACCTTTTGGCAAGGTATTGAAAAATTTGGGCTTTGAAACTCTGTTACACTATTGGGTTCCTACTCCGGGCGAAAAAAATTTCTAATTTCTTTTGTCAGTTTTAAAGTAAGATGAAAGAATAAATCTTATGGCTTTACCTTTTCAATAAACTTAAAACACAAGAGTTCAAATATGGAAAATGGTAATGTCTACACAATGGGTGCGTTATTTTAAATGTATATTTCTTTCGCTGCCATTGCTGTCCCACATGTGTGCGTGTATGTGTGTGCGTGTCTGTGTCAGTGTGTAAAAGTGTGCGTATATAAAGGTGTATATAAGCACATAAACACACACACACACACACACACACACACACACACACACACACACATATATATATATATATATATATATATATATATATACATATGTATACTTGTATTTTCATATACATACACAAATACATATGTGTGTGTATACATACATATATATGCATATATATGTGCATGCATATACATACACATATAAATAAATATAAATATACATATATATATACACATCTCTGTGCATGTATCCATGTGCATATGTGTATATTTATGTATGTGTGTGCGTATGTATGTGTGTGTCTATGTGTGTCTGTGTGCC
>NC_142930.1:113659019-113671519 GCF_046866305.1 Octopus bimaculoides | reverse complement strand
ATATATATATATATATATATATATATATATACATATATATATATATATATATGTGTGTGTGTATGTGTGTGTCTGGTAAGAGAGTGTGTATTTGTACCCCACTACCGCTTGATAACCGGTGATGATTTGTTTATATCTTCGAAACTTAGCAGTTCGATAACAGAATATTGGTAGAATGAATACCACCAGAGTACTAGAGTCGATTTACTCAACTTTCCAAATTAATACCTCCAACACGGCCACAGTTCTATTACAAAAGAATCTATTGGGTCTCTTTGTAAAATCCATAGCTGGTAAATATTCAGTTAATTCAGATGATTACCTAATTTATTCAGTTAATTACCTAAGACGTACTGTATTGAAAGGGGTTAATCAAATACATGTTCGTATGTATCGTTTGATAAATAACAAAATATACATACAAATTATGTTGTCATATACAATTTACACACGGACGGTTAAACTCGTATGTTTCTAGTTAGTATTTTATCTACCCATCTGCTCATTTTTTTCCACCTTCTATTCCTGGGAGAGAGTCATGGATATTATCCAGCCTCTCCATTCATGGTCTATCCTTAGGACTCCTGCATTTGGCTTGGATTGAAGAATTCGTCTTGTGATTCTTTTGTAGTTAGTATTATACTAGGTAAATGATCTGTTTGTGTTTCAATGAAATGCAATGAAATTCTTTTTTTTTTTTGTGCTCTAGGCACAAGGTCCGAAATTTTGGGGGAGGGGCCAGTCGATTAAATCGACCCTAGTACGAAACTGGTAGTTAATTTATCGACCTCGAAAGGATGAAAGGTAAAGTCGACCTCGGCGGAATTTGAACTCAGAACGTAAAGACAGACGAAATAACGCTAAGAATTTCGCCCGGCGTGCTAACGATTCTGCCAGCTCGCCGCCTTAGGAAATGCAATGAAATTAACAAATCAGCTAATTGCATTTGACTTGTACATCAGGAAGACGGAGAAACATACAGACAGACAGACACAGACTGACAGACATAGATAAATAGATAGATAAAAGTGGGATAGAATGAGAGGATGAAAGAAAGAGATGACAGCACATTGCTAATTACTGTATCTTTAGGTCAAAAACCATTTCCTTAAAAAATTCCTTGTTGTAAAAACAATGCTGCAATAATGGGTCAAGTTAACTAAATTTCTTGCAGAAAAAAAAACACGTGTTGAATAAGAAAAAATCAAGCATTATTTGTACAAAGCATATTTTCTACATTAACCAATCAGGTTAATGTCTAAATGTTATTCTGGTACCCATAAAGTGTGCTTGACATTTAAATACAATGATTCCAAATATTAACAGCGATGTTATAGTTTGTTTTTCGTCATTTACAAGAGTACTTATTCATAGCTGAATGGTTTCTGTTAGAAAGGTTTACGTTCTGATCACGTAAATGCTCTAATAAAGCCAGCTGTTACGACTGGTATCTATACTATAAAAGGCAAGACAGCCGAGCTGGCAGAATCGTTACCGAGATTAACAGAATGCTTAGCGGTAGAATTACTAGAGCATTAGAAAAAATGTCTAATGATGTTTCCTCCGGCTCTTTACATTCTGAGTTCAAATCCGACGAGGTTGACTTTATTTTTAATTTTTTCGAGTCGATAAAATAAATACCAGTTGGGCACTGGGATCGATATAATCGATTAGCCACCTCCCCCCATAATTTCAAGCCTTGTGCTTATTGTAGAAAGAATATTTATTCCGGATCTTTGCAGTCTCAGTTCAAATTCCGACGAGATCAACTTTTACTTTCGTCATTTCAAGGTCGATAACATAAGTGACAATCAAATGCTGGAATTGATGCAATCGACCTATCTTCCCTTCAAACTTGTGACCACTAGCGTAACTGGGGGCGGTAGTGGCGGTCCGCCCTGGGCGGCAGTTTGGGTCTGCTGTAGGCAATATGAGTTTTTTTGTGGGGTCCGGGAGCCGGCAAACGGAAGGGCCGCCCTGGGCAGGATACACTCTAGCTACGCTAGTGCTTGTGACCGCGTTTCAAAATTAGAAAGAATTACGACAAAAGCAAGGGTTGTGAGCTGGCAGAATCATAAGCGTGTCGGACAAAATGCTCAGCGGAATTTCTTCCTATTCATTACGTTCAGAGTTCAAATTACGCCGAGGTCGACTTTACTTTCCATCCTTTCAGATTTGATAAAACAAGTATTAGTAATCAAGTACTGGAATCGATGTAATCGATTTCTCCGCTCCCTTAAAATTGTTGGACTTGTGACAAAATTTGAAATGATTATCACTAAATCTACGGATTAATAGAATCGGTAAAGCGTCAGACAGAATCGGTTCTGGTATTTAGTTTGGCCATTTTATGTACTGAGTTCAAATATTGCCAGAATCAACATTGCTTTTCATCCTTTCGGAGTTGATAAACATGTATCGGATAATGAACATGCTCAATCGATTCCATTACACCACAAAAAACATTGGAAGATAAGCAGCCAACGCAGGGCGTAGGTCTTAAAAAGTGCAAAATTCCATTTGGCCGATCATGTTTGTTAAATTATATTAATGCATATATATATAAAACACAGACATAATATATACGATATGATATTATACATACATACACATATGCATGCTTGCACGCACACCCGCAAACGCCCTCATCAGCAGATAAGTGTCTCTTGCATCAAAATGCAATAAAAATTACCGAACAACGACCCATTGTCGATTAACACAAAGCTTTTTACTATTTAACTTGTTGAAACTACATTAAACAAGGAAATAATTAAATCCTCTTGCCTAGACACACGTACCTCTGTAGCTTGGTTTTCAAACTTTTCTTTGTCAGTTTGCCAACGGCTTCTATCTTGGGTATACTTGTCTTTAAGATTAAACATACCACGCTGTACACCTCGTATAATCTCTTGCTGGAGTTCCCGTTCTTTAGCTACACGTTCCGAATTAATCAGCAATTGATTGTAATCTCGATGTAACTTTTCAATCTTGGTCTCATAACGAACTTTCATAGCCAACTGTTCGGCTTTTCTCACTCTCTCCTCCTGCTGGAGTTGAAACGCCAACGTTGCCTGTGAAAGATAATGAAAAATATACACACATAAATATGTATGTATGTTTGTATGTATGTATGTATGTATGTATGTATGTATGTATGTATTTATGTATGTATGTGTATATGTGTGCATGTATGTATGTGTGTATGTGTGTATGTATGTATGTATATATATATGTGTGCATGTATGTATGACTGTATGTATGTATGTATATCTGTGTACGTATGTATGCATGTGTATATGTATGTATGAATGTATGAATGCATGAATGAATGCATGTATGTATGAATGTATGTATGTGTGTGTGCATGTATGTATGTATGTATGTATGTATGTATGTAGTCATTATTCAGTTTATTTCAAGATTTCTTGCCAATAGAGAAAGAGCCGGTTTCTAACCTAGATCCAAAGTTCCTTCATTGGAATTTCAACATCAACAACAAGGTATTTTTGTTTGCATGTATGTATGTATGTATGTATGTATGTATGTACGTATGTATGTGTGTGTATGTATGTATGCATGTATGTATGTGTGTATATGGATGCTTATATGTATGTGTGTGTGTATGTGTGTATGTGCATACAGTATATAATGCATATAAACGTACGTGTGTGTTTGTGAGTGTGAGTTTGTGTATATACGTATGGATACCTGCGTATATATATGTGCGTGTGTGTGCGTGTGTATGTATGTATATGTAGTCTCATCCAAAATGAAGACGAGTATTAACACGTTCATGTGACACTTAAACAATTGTGAAGATCGTTTCAAATGAAATCATTGGTTGTCCCTTTAACCCACGTATAAAGTGTGTGTGTATATATGTATAAAGATTTACTTTTCGTAATGAGGTAAAAAAACCAAGGCTGTGTAGGTTTGTTCTATCAACACGGAGTTAAACAATAATAACGACGACTCTGTTTCATTTCTCCACTTCATGAATACAATACAAGAATATATGTATGTCATATATCATTAGTACAGTTGTATAATTGTCTGCTTGGTGAATACCTATTAAAAATGTTAAAGATACAGACACTGATACGTAAGCATATTTTATATGTGTTTCAAAAGAAGGTTGTTGATTCAACGATTTAGCTACAATTCAATATTTTTTAAGGCAACACATGGTATTGACAGAAGAAAATTACAACACGTAATAAAAACATCTTCAATTCTTATTGGTTTTCTTTAAAAACTTAATCAGATAATAAATTTGAAAATATAAAATCAACAATTTTTTTCCATCCAAGGCTTTTGAAAACAATATTCCACAAGCTATAATTTAGAGTTTTATCCGTTTAAACGATTTTAATCATTTTAACAATTTAACTCCTACAATGTAAAGGTCAAAAACAGAATCTCTAAATCGTATGGTTTTCTCTTCTGGTTCTCTGATTCTACGAGTAGAAATCGCTCTCAAACTATGCTCTTTCGTATCAAAAGGTTAGGCTAGTTACATTATCTTATTTATACCGGATTGTTATGGTTGGAATGTTTTTGATCATAAACTTGCTTGATCAGTGCTGACATGGGACTAACAAGTTCAATGGCACTCTTTTAGTCACAGGTCATCGAAGTATAATTAACAGGTGTATTTTTACATATCAAGAAAATGACAAGTTGGGTGGTAGCCCCGCCTAGGTCGTTGTCCTTTTAACACCAGCACCAGCACCAGCACCACTACCACCATAACCCCCACTACCCCACCACCGTCTAGTTATTGCTTGCTTTTAGTAAAGTTTACTTTGTTCCAAGCATTCTGAACAAAACACCCGGTTTTTTTTTCCGGACCCGTTTTCGCAATACATATCAATCTACAGATTTTCACAATGGGGATTAGCCGTATCAATATACTCCTTTGACTAAATTATAAAGTTCCAGCAAATTTCTTACTTGTGATTCCAATCGATCGATCGATTCTTGTTGACGTTTGTTAATGGCTGCTAATTCTTCAACTTGTTTCCGCTTTGATTCCAGAGCCTGAGCAATATCAGCCTGGGAATCCAGTAGTTTTTGTTTTTCATCCATTTCTTGACGTAGATTCCTGATTTCGCAATTCAGACGATTTTTCTCTTCTATCATATTCTGGTTATCTTGCCGAAGAATTCGCATCGAATCCTTTTCGTTCATCATGGCAGTCTTTGTAACATTCGTAAGTCTTTCGTTCAAAGTACGTATTTTCATTTGCAATACGTTCTTTTCTTCGACCGATTTGCTTTCCTTGTCATTCAAATTGTTTTTCATAATACTTAAGTCTCTAGAAAGCTTCTCTTTGTCATCCGTTAATCTCTTTACAGATATTAATAATTCAGTAAACTTATTTTTCAGTGCTGTATTTTCTTTCTGTTCGTCTGTCTCACTCATAGTTTTCATATTTTCTACTTCAGAAATATGTGTTTTTAACTTTTTCAGCTCTTCTTCCTTTTGACTAAGTCTGGTGATAGAATCTCTCACAGCATTGTCTAAATTCTTCACTTCATCTTGCTTTAAGCCTATATTGTTGTTAAGTTTTAGTAACATGTCATCTTTTTCTCGTAAACGCTCATCTCTCTGTCGTAAAGACTCCCGTAGTTTCTTTGCATTTTCATCCTGGGTACTGACTTGCTCAATAAGAGCCTGAAAGTCATTATCACGTTGTTTTGAAATTTCTTCAAGACCTCGGATTACTTCATCACGGGTAGAAATAGCAGCTTCTTTTGCTTTTATTATTCTTTCTTTTTCAGCTAGGGAGACTGTTTTCACTTGTAACGTTTTCTGAAGTTTTAACAAAAGGTCTTCCTTTGATCGCAAATCCAGAATCTTGTTTTTCAGGCGAATTTGTATGGATTCTTTCTCTTTTTCAGAAGCAGCACTTTTTGATCGCCAAATTTCGTTTAACTGAAAGTAGAAACATCCATAATTAATAAATCAATAAAAACAATCGATCAGTATGTGTATTTATATATTGATTTACCGTATTTACTTGTGTATAAGTTTCGCTGTTTCATAAGACTTGGATTTTAACTGATAAAAACTGGAGGGGTGACTTATACACAAATAAACAAGGTACATACATACACACACACATATATGCATATATATACATACAAATATATGTATGTATATATATATATATATATATATATATATATATATATATATATATATATATATATATATATATATATATATATATGTATATGTATACATACACAGGAAAAATTTAGTTGTCACTAATTGTGACTGCTGGTGCTAAAAGCACAATTATTGTTAGAAGCATAATATATATATATATATATATATATATATATATATATATATATATATATATATATATATATAACACATATATATATATTTAGAGGCACGCATTGTGTGAGTATCTGTCAATCTTTAAATACAAATATAAATCAATATAAACAAACGTACATACATCATGTGTATGTCTCTGTATGTCTCATTTCACGCACACACACACACACACACATACACACACACATACACACACATACACACACATACAAACAAACACATTTATATCCTTATCATTACGTAGTAATTGTTAATGACTACAGGCCTAATGCCTTAAGGTTCATGTTTTTTAGAAAGTACTTTGTACATGGAAATCATAAGATATATTATGAAACAGAATCTCTGTGAAATATTAATATTAGCTTTATGTTTATTTCTATGCTCAGTTATATATGCGTATAAGGCACATAATTAATCTAAGTGAGATTAATTCTTCTTTTCTATAAAATGAATGATCTCCCGCTGGAAAGTTATGTAATATTATATTTTATCGATATTGCAAGATTGGCTGTTGAATAAATTCAGGTTTTCATTTATGGAGCGGATTGGAGAAATAATCACTTAATGAGAAAAATCTTGTGCTTTCTAATTTGCTATGAAATCCCTTTTCGAAATATCGGTATTTACAGAATAATTCAGGTTATTAGTTAGCATTTTCGCAGCATATCACCGGCCATATCCTAAACAATTTCAAAACATAATCTTCATCAAATTCTATAAAGCACTTTACATACATGCATACATACATACATTACATTTCACTATATTACACACAAATACACATATGCACGCACAGACGCACGCACACACACACAAACAGACACATACATACACATACCACACGCACAGCTCTCAGTAAAAATATTCATTATTCATATCATTTTATATATTACTAATGGTACATTTAAAAAAATGTAATTTTTTTAAACAAAATATAAAACCCCACGACACTACACGTACTTAACCGATATTTGCTTTATATAAAATCAACAATTTCGCTAGTTTTACCAGAGTATACACCAAAGAATCTTTGGTTCGCAGCAGTTAATTCAGAAACGATAATTGCAAAGAAAACATACAAAGATCGTATACATTATTTCAAGATAAAGACGTTTTATTCCGTCTTATTTATAACTCCACTTTGTATATGTGTGTGTGCGTGCGCATGTGTGTATGTGTGTGTGTATGTATATGTATGTTTATCATTATTCAGTTTATTTCAAGATTTCTTGCCAATAGAGAAAGAACCGGTTTCTAACCTAGATCCAAGGCTCCTGTATTGGAATTTCAACATTAACAACAGGGTATTTTTGTATGTATGTATGTATGTGTGTATGTATGTATGTATGTATGTATGTATGTATGTATGCATGCATGTATGTATGTTCAGATTTGCATGTTTTATGTATGCATTCTCATGCATATAGTTACATATCTAGACATGCTCATATATATTTAAATGATAAACTTCTGGAAAGTTTTACAGAATTTTACAGTTCCAGTGATAGATTGGATCTGTAGTCTTCGAATTAGTTTTCTCTTTTCTGGTTTTGAGAAGCCTAATTTCTCAATATCGGTATTTAGGCAGTGTGTTACATATCCCAGGGCCCCAATAATTACAAGTATAATTTGTAATCTGAGTAGAGTAACTGCAGATTTCACAATAGTTCAGCATAGATGTTTTATTTTTCACCGATCTTCAGGTTTATGCTAACATCCACTGGGCAGCTAATTTCCACAACTGTGCACAGTTTCTCTTCTCTATTCCAAATCATTATATCAGGTCTGTTGTGCTTACATTTTATTGAGGTCTTCACTTTTACATTCCATCAGTATCTCTTTTTATTATGAGAGGCTATGGCTTCTACCATATTGTTGTTTTTTATTTCTTTGTCCTCAGATTTATCCTTCCGACGGATTTCATTATAGAGTGTCCTAACTGCAACGTCATGTCTCATCGGTGGATAATACTGTGAATGTATGTATGTATGTATGCATGTATGTATGTATGCATGTATGTATGTATGCATGTATGTATGTATGCATGTATGTATGTATGTGTGTGTGTATGTATGTATGTATTTATATATGCATGTGTACATCACAGTATTCTGTGTTCTAATTCAACAACCACTTTTAGGCAGCGATAAATATTCCTTTTTGGTACTAACTCTGCCTCTCTCTCTCTCTCTCTCTCTCTCTCTCTCTCTCTCTCTCTATATATATATATATATATATATATATATATACACATATGTAACCTCCCCCCATAGTTCTCTAGCCACTTAACCATTTTCTATTTTGTCTCCCTGTTTATTTCTGTATTCCTTTCTGTCGAAGAGCTTACGCTCGAAACGTAAAAGACTTTCCCACTTCCCGAGTGTTAAGCTAATACATCTGTTTGTTGTTTACAAACCCGTCTTCGTCTTTTGTTTTTTTGGTAAATTCTCACTATATATATATATATATATATATATATATATATATATACACACATACGAAAGTAAACTATGGATAATTAAACTATAACAGTTATTATAGTCCACTCTGCATTGTTGTGTCATTCAAGACACGCTATATTATATCATATTATATTATATTATATATATATATATATATATATATATATATATATATATATATATATATATATATATATATATACATACACAGGAGGAAAGAAAGAGAAAGAGAGAAATTAACCCTGAAGATGCGGTGCCTACTTTTTAAGTTTATTGTTGAAAAATAAAAAATACGATTAATGTATTGAATTTTTCTGATGATTTAATTTCTTTAAACTATTTCTTTCTACGGTTGAGGTGGTTACATAACACTTTATGTTGTTATGGCTATTTTACCGCAATTTTGGACCTCATTTTATGCTACACTAAGCATTATCATTTGTTCTACACCACTAGAAACGATTTTGACTGTCGATAAAGCCAAAAGGATGAAAGGAAGTATTTACATACGATATTACATAAAAGGAAAAAAATCTATTATCCATACTATAACAAATAGCCAGAACTTGAGCAAGTTCAAAAGCTACCGGACGTTAATGAACTGCCAAGGCTAATTGGTAGTTTTGTATAGATAGACATATATTTTGTATACGGAGGAAAATAACATATTTAGATGTAATAGGTGGAAACACATCTCTTAGTTAAAGCTGCTGTTTTAGTAAGTTATTTTCGGCCAAGTTATCGTCTTAAATGAAGCTTTGTTCGCTGGTTACAACTTTCGTAGTGCTTCTGCACCAATCTATATGTTTTTATAACCTTTCAGAATAGGTTCTTGTTCTATTTTCGGAGGTTTTTGGTAAAGAAAAACAGATTTTAAGGATACACATCTTGCATCCCTCCTCCTAATTCCCTCTATTTATCGACCCATTCAACCGTTTTCGTCGCTCACTATTCCTGGAAGGCGCGTGGTGGGTAGAGTTCTTAGGCACCTTCTCCATATAGGGTCCTATCAGAAGTAACCACCATTATACTTTCCAGCTGGGTTCCCAAGCGTGACCAACTGAAACTATGCTTATTATCCAGCCATCTCGTTCATAGTCTACCTCTAAGTTCAAGGTCTATCTCTAAGTCTCCTGCCATTTGGATCAGTTTCAAAATCCATCTGGTGATTCTTTTTTGCGACATTTTAACCACCGGCTTTATTCACCGTACATAATCATTTAAAAGTAAAGAAACAGTTAAATATGAATCAATAAACCATTAGAAAACTTTTAACACAAAGTTTGCTTATTCGACCATTTCAAACTTTGTTCGTTTTGGGAAATGATTTTCTTCGTAACATATTCTTCCCTTTTCCCCTTATTACTTAATTAGTTTAGAAGTTGTTCATGCCCAGATACGAATATCTTTGAGGAAGGGCTTGTGGCAACTGGTACGGACACTCCGTTGATTACGACGACGAGGGTGGCTCCAGTTGATCCGATCAATGGAAGAGCCAGCTCGTGAAATTAACGTGCAAGTGGCCGAGCACTCCACAGATATGTGTTTCCCTAGCATAATTCTCAAGAAGATTCGGCTTGACACAGAAAGTTAAATATGGGTACTACTTATTTTTGCTGGCTGAATGGACTGGAGTAACGTGAAATAAAGTGTCTTGCTCAAGGACACAAACGCGCCACCGGGAATTGAACTCACGACCTTACGATCGTGAGCCGAATACCTCTAACCTCTAAGCCACGCACCTTCACGAAGGGTTTGTAGACTCCTTGTATAATATAGTGACATTATCTAATGTGCTTATTGCTCCTCCTAAGAGAGTGGGACGTGATTTCAGGAAAATTAGGCTGCTATTTCTAGCAGTCGTTGTTGTTTAGTTCCAGGTCGGCTAATGAGCAGAATCATGACCAAAATTATTTTAGCTGCCTTTTTCAGGAATTTGTAGAGACATAGAATAACATTATCCCAATATACAATGGGACTGTTCCTTCCATAAGAAGATGAGGGAAATTTGGCTGCCATTTCTAACAGAAATTATTGTTTAATCTCAAGTCAGCAGATGAGGAAGATCATATTCTAACATAAATAAATATGCAGTTACTTTATCCAAAGTTTCTGTCCCATCCTTAAGACGCCGCGGGTGTGATTTGAGGGATATTTGGCTGTTATTTGTAGCCGATCTAGTGATCACGTAAAGGCTGCCTCGTCGGCGCGTGGAATGTAGAAATGAAGAAATAGGAAAAACGTGCTACATTAACTCCTTGCATCTCTTGACATCAACTGTCAAGAAAACCTGCATTATATCTTACACACTGATGCATCTAATCTATTTTGGAAACTGAGAGGGCGGATGCTTTTCTTAGAACCAGGAGCTGCCTTTCTGTATCCCCAATATATATATATATATGTGTGTGTGTGTGTGTGTGTAGGTGTACATGTGTGGGCGCACGCACGCGTGTGCGTGTATGTATGTGTATATATATATATATATACACTCTCTTTTTCCTTTCCCGAGCGTCCAATAACACTATCCGTATCACGTCCTCACTTTGCTGTTTTTTTGTTATTGTTTTTTGTGTTTTTTTTAACTTATATATATATATATATATATATATGTTAACAAAATCTGGTCCAAATTGCGGTAAAAGCGTTATGTAACCACCTCAATCATCGAAACAAATAGTTTAAAGAAATTAAATCATGCAAAAATTCAATACTTTAATTGTATTCTCATATATATATATATATATATATATATATATATATATATATATATATATATATATATATACACATATATACATACATATATATATATATATATATATATATATATATATATATATATATATATATAGGGGTGGCGCAATGGCCATGTAGTAAGCGCAGCGGACTCGCGGTCGTAGGATCGCATTTTCGATTCCCAATCCGGACGTTACGAGTGTTTATTGAGCGAAAACAACTAAAGCTCCACGAGGCTCCGGCAAGGGGTGGTGGCGAACCTAGCTGTACTCCTTCACCACAACATTCATTCTTTCTTCCTGTTTCTGTTGTACCTGTATTTCAAAGGGCCAGCCTTGTCACACTCTGTGTCACGCTGTATCCCTCCCCCCACCGAGAACTACGTTAAGGGTACACGTGTCTGTGGAGTGCTCAGCCACTTGCACGTTAATTTTACGAGCAGGATGTTCCGTTGATCGGATCAACTGGAAACCTCGTCGTCGTAACCGACGGAGTGCCACTATATATATATATATATATATATATATATATTTGCAACGACTATCTTACTTGTCATTCGCACCTTATTTAATTAGTTACTTTATCTATTTATTTACGTATTTCCCATTCCATTGAGTTATTATTATTTGATCTCCACGTAGGAGATCACTACGTCCAGAAGCAGGAAAATTTCCATTTCAAGCTAGGCGCACACACACGCATTAAATATTATATACGTGCGTATGTATTCATGTATGTATGCGTTAGTGTGTGACACTTCGATACATTACGTTCTCTTCGTCGTTCTCGCCTCTCACAATTTCTTTCTTTGAGTCATCTTCTCTTGTTCTTCATTCTATGCTCTTATCAGCTACTTTGATTATATCGCAGAAAATGTTTGTTAGCTTGTTTGTTTTCCCCCTCTGTCTGATACGCAAACACTATAGTTCTTTCTAAAGATCGTGATAT
>NC_142930.1:113649019-113654019 GCF_046866305.1 Octopus bimaculoides | reverse complement strand
ACGCACACACATATATATGTGTGTGTATGTGTGTATATTTGTGCTTATCCACTCCTCACCGTTTGACAACTGGTGTTGGATTGTTTACATCCCCATAGCTTAGCAGTTCGACGAAAAAACCGACAGAATAAGCAATAGACTAATAAGTGCTGGGGTCGATTCGTTCGACCAAAACCCTTTAAAGTCTCAACAGTCCGATGACTGAAACAACTAAAACTAAAGATAAGACACAAGTAAATATACTCTTAACGTATTTAAAATTTAGGTCATCATATCTGAAAAAATTAGAGTAAAAATATAATTCAAGCCTTCTTGGTTGTACCTAATCCACTGTAAAACACCAGCGTTTTTGTATGGACCACTAGCAGTTCTTCATTGGTGTAGCAGTTGAAAGACTCGTGATATTGTTCATGTCAACAATATTCTTATAAAGAGGAATTTGTTGGTTAAAACACTAAGGCAATGAACTGGTAAGAAACGAAGTTTCGTACTTAAGTTCGGATAGCTATGTCGACGACACAAAAGTAATCTACAGAAAGACCTAGATGCCATATATAAATGGGCTGAAGAAAAGAACATTCAATTTAATGAAGGAAAACTCCAAGCCTTCTGCCATCAGCCAAATTATGCTAAACGTGCCACACCAAAGATACTTTTGACCAAAAGGAGCGGCGATCTCAGAATCAAGTACAGTGCGGGATCTGCGGATTGATATGTGCAATAATGCTTCGTTTTACGTGTTTGTCACCAAGATGGCGGCAATGTGCAGGCCGAAGGCTGGATGCATTTTGAAAAATTTCAGAACAAGGGACCAGGAAACTATGCTGGTTTTATAGAGGATATTTTCCATCAGCCGTCTGAACTAATGTTCTCAATTGTGGTCACCCTGCAGTATCAAATTGATAGCGGAACTGGAGGTAGTTCAGCGGTGCTACACCAGGAAGACTGCATCAATGGAACAACTGAGCTACTGGGAGAGACTGAAAGAGTTGCAACTCTTCTCCCTGGAGCATAGACGATATACATACATACATACTTACATACATACATATATATATATATATATATATATGATGGCTGCCCCCTCGTTATCGAGTATATACATACATACATACATATATATGTATATATATATATATATATATATATATATGAAGAGAGAGAGAGAGAGAGAGAGAGAGAGAGAGAGAGAGAGAGAGAGAGAGAGAGAGAGAGAGAGAGAGAGAGAGAGATAGAGAGAGAAGTATGCAGTGATATACATATGGAAGATCCTGGAGAGGTTGGTCCCAAACTTTGGCATCAAGAACTATACCAGCACCCGAACTGGACGCTACTGCACTGCTCCATTAGTCCCAGTTATACCGAGTGAGAACCGTATACTGCAATAGATTAGGACCCAAGTACCTACGACTATCTAATGTCTTGCCAAAGCATCCACATGGGGCAGTGGTAGATGTTTCAGAGAAACAACTTGACTTCTTGCTGTTCAAGTTTCCAGATGAGCCTACATCACAGCCAGAAACTTGAAAGAGAACAGCAATATCGAACCCCCTTACACCAAGAGCCAATTACAAAAAGAGGATAATACTAGCGGTGCTCCAGCATGGCCACAGCCTTTGGGCTGAAGCACATAAAAGAATAAAAGAATATGATATTAAATTTTCCATAAATCTGGTAAATGTGAGTCCGCATTCACTTAACGTATATTTGTATCCAAAGCTTTTAGAGTTGCGAAAATGAAATAGCTAAATAAAGTATTTGACAACTTACTCATAGATTGTGAATTTGAATACTTTGTAGGCGTTTTGTTACGTCGTTCCTAAGCAGAATACATTTATCTACATTGCTTCAGTACTTTAAGCTGTCAGATACTGTATTTTTGCAGTCTAACTTGCGATAGACTGACGAGATGTAATTTAATTCTTGTTCGCTTAAACCATGAAATGAGAGCTAAGTACTAATTTAAAACACCCCCAGAAGTTACGTAGACGTTATTATTATTATTATTATTATTATTATTATTATTGTTATTGTTGTTGTTATTATTATTATTAACGGTTTACATATTACGTATCATTGTTACTCGATTTTCTGCTGTCTGTCGACTCTCAATAAAGATCTAAGAAAGACGTTATTTTTCTGAGTATGTACGGTATCCAACGAAAGTAGTTTTTGAAAGAGGAACATACATACATACATACATACATACATATCTCTGTCTATCTATCTATCTATCTATCTATCTATCTATCTATCTATCTATCTATCTGTCTGTCTGTCTCTATATACATGCATAAATACATGTGGCGTGTATACGTATGTATGTGTGTGTATACATTCATACAAGTATATATATATATATATACTTAATACTCCAGAGACACTATGTATGTCATCGCTCACCACCTGACAAACAAGGTGAGAGAAGAAATTTTACCTTGCCAAGAAACAGGCATGCGGAGAAACAGGCAAACGAGGCTATATATATATATATATATATATATATATATATATATATATATATATAAACGTAACTATAACTAATGCTTTATTTAACGTATGTATACTGAGTTCTGACACCAGGTTATTTATTAGTATAGCTATATATATATATATATATATATATATATATATATATATATATATATATATAAGTGTATATTTATATAGACGCACACTAAAGGACTTTTAAATAGCAGTGAAATTTGTGCCTTTCTTAAGGATATGTTACATAGTTATTGTTCATGTTTTGAGATAGGTTTCCAGTCCATGGTTGGATAGAATTATGTCAACTGAAAACATTTACGTCACCTTTCTATAATGGAACTTTGCCATGACCCACACAGTTCTTTATTTAATCCACCGCCGCCGCCACCAGTAGTTGAAACCAAAGAACATACCTCTGCTACTTTATATTCCAGTTCTTCAGCTTGGTCCTTGTATTTCTTACAGTCGACTGAAATCTTCTCCATGTTCTCTTTGTGGTTGTTCATCTGTAATGCCAAAGATAGAAGAGCCAATGTTAGGTGTGGTTATGTTTAAGATTAATCAGACAGCCAAATGTTAAATACAATAAACTAACTGCATATGTATTACATCATTTGAAACAATGATTTAACAGAGCTGTTGCAGTGGATTTATTTTTACAATGTTAACGGTGTTAGCGATGGTGGTTTAGTCATTTCAACATCTTGTGAATGTTACCATTTGCTGACTTATAGTATTGTATCATATCACGCTCAAACTGGTGAACTTTACACGTGAACTTCAAATAAGAAATTTTATTTATTGTTACTTCTTTAATGAAGTAGCGAGTAAAGTAAAAATGAAGTGTTGTCTCGAGTCCCAGAACACATACGGCCGCTTCACCAGTAATCCATTTTCTATGACACATTAGTAACCGTGATCAAAACATCCCCGCTTCTTGGAATGGGAGGCAAGTCCGTCTCAGGGGAACTCATTTATAGCTGAATGAACTGGAACAACGAGAAATAAAGTGTTTTGCTCAAGAATACAACACACTGTCAGGTACGGAAATCGAACCCCGATCTTGCGGCCGTAAGTACAAAATCCCTAACCACTAGGCCACGTGCCTTCAGCAAGTAGCAAATGTTGCTATGTTATTGTTCTATTGGTACTCTCAAGGAAATTAATTCACGATCCAAATTCGTTTTCGTTTTTGAAAGCCAATTCACTTCATTAAAACTAGGAAAGCCTTTCGGAAAAAGGCATACACCCCAAACAATTTAATCCCGTTTACCGATGGATTTAAAGCTTTGTACCTTAGTAAGAAGTCAGTTTTAAAGATGGCAGAGATGCATAAAATAGTGGCGTTCCACGTTCGATGTTTTTATAGAATCTATAATGTATCAACCTCTGCTTCAAACTCAAATCATATTAGAATTTATCAAAACTCTCACCACTTTGAGGTGAAGAAGTACCAGTAATGCACTGTGTCGATTGGGTACACTATGCCCGTCTTTCTACAATACCAGTTTTGGCCATGTAGTGTAAATATCCAGATATATAGGTTTCAAATTTTGGCCAGCAATTTTAGAGGAGAGGTAAGTCGATTATATCGACACTAGTGCGCAACTAGTGTTTATTTTAATCGACCCCGAAAGGATGAAAGGCAAAATCGACCTTGGTAGCATTTGAACTAAGAACGCAAAGATGGACGAAATGCCGCTCAGAATTTTGCCCTTATTGTCCAGAAATACGAGGAAATACATTAATAACCAACACAATGAGAAGTTGGTCTCTAAAATTTATCTACTCTACCAGCTGTAGATCAGGGAACCATTCCTACTGCGAAGCTTTTTTCTCCTAACATTCGGCTGGAGTTTATATCCTAACAACTACAAAGACAGTGATCTTTAGTTTGACTTTGTAGAGTACTGGAGATTAGATGACACACGCATGCACATACACACAAACACAAACACACACACAATGAAAAAACACACATATATATACACACACTCACAAATACACGCACAAAAGCACACACAAACACATATACGACCAAAGGCTCTTTCGGCAGCGAAATGTTTCCCTACGTCCGACTGTATTCGACAGTGTTACACATGAGTTTACACTATTATATATTGAAAATCATGGTGTATCTAAGAAAATACATGTGTGCTGCACTTCGTCCTTTGACCTCAATTGTACTCTAAAGGATTGTCACACAAGAACTAGCATGAGCCTACACAAGAATAACAATCTAGTTGAACGAAACTTTATAATAAAGAGAAAATATTTCCTGGTCAATGCCAGGTTAACCATGAGAGGATTCAAAATAAGTTTACCTTGTATTCATATTCTTCTGATTGTAGTTTGAATTTGGCGCAGTCATTTTCGAGAGATTTTATTAATGATTTATAAGTGGAAATCTGAAACGAATTATCAGTATTATTTTTAAAAAATATGAAAGTTATAATAATAATAATAATAATAATAATAATGATGATGATGATAATGATGATGATGATGATGAT
>NC_142930.1:113634019-113641519 GCF_046866305.1 Octopus bimaculoides | reverse complement strand
TATATATATATATATGTATTTGTGTTTGTGTGTCTGTATTTGTCCCCCCCCCACCATCGCTTGACAACCGATGCTGGTGTGTTTACGTCCCCGTAACTTAGCGGTTCGGCAAAAGAGACTGATAGAATAAGTACTAGGCTTATAAAGAATAAGTCCTGAGGTCGATAAGATCGACTAAAGGCGGTGCTCCAGCATGGCCGCAGTCAAACGACTGAAACAAGTAAAAGAGAGTACATACATACATACATATATACATGTCCTATTTTCCTTATACATATCAACTCGTATGTAACTTTTCAACTTTCTGCATATATATACATATATATATATACATACGTTCCTGGCTTTGGGTAGAACAAAATACAGGAAGATCAGCCCCTCTCAGATTCACATACTTATTGCACCAGTCCTTCAGTTTTTTTAAGCCTTGTAAAAGGACTCAGAATGTTGTCCTTTTTGCGATACCCTTAAAGCTAAGCCATATTACATTTTGTGCCATGAAAAAACTTTTACACTCCGGTGAAGTTATATATATATAAATATATATATATATATATGCTACAGTAGCATCAACCCTTAAGGGTTAGCCACATTTAGGTGGCAAATATACTTCACGATGTCGTGCGGCTACTGTTTATACCTCGCTCTCTATCTATCTATTTATCTATCTGTCTTCCTCTATCTTTCTATCTATCCCTCTATCTACCTATCTATCTTTCTTCTTACCCATCTCCCCGTCTCGCTCTGCTTCTTTCTGTTATTCTAACTTCTACTTCACTGCTATACACTCCTGTTTCTTCCTCCTTGTTCCACTTCCTCCCTCCACCATCCTCTCTGCTCTCGTGTGACCTGTGGTCAACTTTCTTTTCACTCCAGCCGCTGTGAAGGCAAGACGAACTACTAGCGTTCTACATCAGATTCGCGTGTGGCCGTACGGCTTTTTTATGTTGTTTTCACTGTCCAATTTTTCCTGTCTTGATTTACGTTTGCCACCTTGGAATCCTCTGTTTAGTTGGTTGATCCACTACTCAGGAAGAGACTATTCTAGAGTATGTCCTGCCTTATCTTCGAAACGTCGAGTTAGAATAGAGGCAGCCGATGAATAATTCCAAGTGGCTTTCTGTTTTCCTATGTGTTCGTTCCGTTGTCTGTAGCTCATTGTTCTAACGTCCTGTACCCTGATATACATCTATATACACATGTAGATGAAAGTATATACATATATGTGTGTATACATGCATATATATTTTTTGTATTATATATATATATATATATATATATATATATGTATATATACACATACATACACTCACATATATGTATATGCATATATATGTATATATGTATATGCATATATATGTATATATGTATATATATATATGTGTGTGTGTGTGAGAGAGAGAGAGGGAGGGAGAGAAAGATAGGGCGAGAGAAAGAGAGGCAGAAAGAAAGAGAGGAAGAAAGAAAGAGAGAAAGAGAGTGAGAGAGAGAGTGTAACAATGTGTGTGAGTATATTACCTCTTCTTGCAAGAGTTCTTTCTCTCTGAGATGTAATTTGGCATCATCTGAGAGCCCCGTTGATACGATATCTGTGGAGATTAATTTTAGTTTTTTCTCCGATGCCAACAGTTTGGAACGTTCCTCAGCCAAAAGTGCCTCTAAACAACCAATACGCTTGCGAAACTGTTTCTACAAAAACAGAAGAAAAAAAAAAAAATAAACATATAAATAAAATAACATTATAACAATTTAGTTCCAGAGAAGGGATAAATTAATAAATTATAATGATAATAAATTAAGTTTCAGAGAAGGAATAGATTAATAAATTATACTAATAATTTAAGTTCCAGAGAAGGGATAAATTAATAAATTTTATTAATTGATAATTAATAAAATCAATGCAATGTAAATTATTTACTTCTCATTTACACCCTTTCTCTCCCTCTCCCTCTCCCTCTCATATACACGAGGGGGTACTGAAAAGTTCCTGGCTTTGGGTAAAAGAAAATACAGGAGGATCAGTTAACTATGATTTTACTGAACATGTCCTCCCTCTCAGATTCATACACTTATTGCAACGGTCCTTAATTTTTTCTAAGCCCTGTAAAAGAACTCGGATGGTTGGGCCTCCAAACACACCTTTCACGACACCCTTAAAACCAGGAACTTTTCAGCACACACGTATATTTATATACGCAACCATGTGTGTGTGTGTGTGTGTGTGTGTGTGTGTGTGTGTGTGAGTCTGCCTGTCTGTGCGTTTGCTTGTCTATCTGCCTGTCTATCTATCTATCTATCTATCTATCTATCTATCTATCTATCTATCTATCTATCTATCTATCTATCAAGCTGCATGTCTGTCTATCTGCAGTCTGCACGTCTGTTTGTCTGCTTTTCTACTCCTGTATCTTTGTGAATAGTTATTCACATAAAAAGGAGAGATAGCAGACAGGCTATCAGAGGGCCAACAAAAGGCCAGTGAGTTGCGTTCTATCACTGACCCCGAAGTCAATAACCTCTAGATATAGTTTAGCTTGTACATGATATATTGAAATATATACTTTTAAGTAACTATTGCAAGCTTAGAACAACTCAATGCTTTAAGCGGCTCCAGAAGTATAAAATTGATAGTACTGAGTAAAAAGTCTGTTGTTCCTCAATGGTGATGTCTCCTCGATTTATTTCACAACAGCATAGTTTCCTGTTCCGGTATCTTGAGAGATTCACCATTTATGTAACAACACGTTACATTCTGTATGTAACTGATACGTAATTATACCATAGACGTAAATGGTGTGCACAAATATCGATTTCAAATTTTGGCACATGGCCTGAAATTTTTGGGGAGGGGATAAGTCAATTATATAGATCCCAATGGTCAAGTGGTATTTATTGTATCGAATCCGAAAGGATGAAAGGTAAAATCGAGACCTCGGCGGAACTTGAACTCAGAACGTTATGTCGGACAAAATGCTACTAAACATTTTGACTCGTGTGTTAACGATTTTGCCAGGTCGTTGCCTTGATGAACATAAATATTACACATTGACATACACGAATAAACACTCGTATACAGACACACACAAGTTAAACTGAAGAACTGAAAGTTTGATTATCAGATTACAAGGGCAAGAGAGAATGGAGGAGCATGAGGGAAAGACATGGGAGAAATGAGAGGGAAAGTAAGAGAGAGAAGAGAAAAGTAGGAGAAAGAGGGAAAAAGCGAAGGAAAAGAGAGTAAAAGAGAAGGGAAGAGTAGAAGAAAGAAACGACAAAATAAAGAAAGAAATGAAAAGAAAATGGTGGCGGAAAGAGGAGAGAGGTAAGGGAGATAAAAAGAGGAGGAATGTAGAAAAAGTGGAGATTATGTAGGAGAGAGGAAAAACCAGGAGGAAAAGAAATAAGATAAAAGAGATGAAGTAGGAAAGAGAAGAGGGAAAGAGTTGAGATAAAAGAAATAGAGAAAGAATAAAGAGAAAGAGGAAAGAAAGTAGAAGAAAAAGAGGACAAAGAAAAAGGAGTCGGAGAACGAAGAGAAGAGAATAGTGTCAAAGAAGAAAAAGAAGGAAATGAGAGAGGATGTTTAAGAAAAGAACGAGAAAGAAGAAAAAAGAAAAAAAACGTGGAGTAAAGAAAACAATTTAAAGAAATGAAAAAAGAAATGAAAAAAAAGAAATGAAAAATCACTTCGATTTTGTATTTCGTTTGTAAGGTTCTTAATGTGTGCGTGTGTTTATTATTGGCGCAATGACCCTACCTAGATGCAATAACAACAACAACAACAACAGCAACGTAAATGAAAGAAAGCTTTGTTGCATTACTCACCTCCCAGTCTTTATCAATAACGACTTCATCTTCTGGTTTAGTGCTACCTGGTGAACGTGGCACTAAAAATACGTCGTCACTGCCAAGACTTGCGTCACTGAGGGCGCTGACATTTGAAGCACTGCGGGCTGAGTGTGTTGAAGATGAGCAACGGAACTTTTCCAGTTCCATCTCTGCCTCATCAGCTCGTTCTTTGACGATATCCAATAAGTTTGAAAGTACGCTGTATTTCTCTTGTAAAGCATGAAGTTCTGAAAACAATTCATTTTCTTTGATGGTTGATTCTTCCTTAATCGTAGAGAGCTCTTCTGTAAGCTGTTTGACTTCCAAATCAAGTTCGATGTTCTTTTCTTGTACTTCTTGTAGTTTCTTCGTTTGTTCGTCTAAATAAATAAAGAAAAGAAAAAGCATGAAAACAATAGGTCAGAAATTTGGAAGAAATGGAAGATTTAATTAGAATCAAATTAAATCAAAACCGGCATTCTGTCGATTACGACGACGAGTGTTTCAGTTGATCCGATCAACAGAACAACCTGGTCCTGAAATTAACGTGCAAGTGACTGAGCACTCCACAGATCCACGGACCCTTAACGTAGTTCTCAAGGAGATCCAGCGTGACAAAGAGTGTGACGAGGCTGGCCATTTGAAACACAGGTAGTGTTAATTTTAATCAGATGAGTGGTCCGGAGCAACGTGAAATAAAGTGTCTTCCTCAAGGACATTACGCACAGCTGGGAATCGAATTCACAGTCTTACGATCGTTAGCCGAACAACCTAACCGTTAAGCCGCGCGCCTTCACACACACACACACAAAAAAACTACACGAAATTCGGCATTTGACTGGTACACTATTTTTGTTTTCTTTTACCGAACTAAAAAGTAAATGTTAATTCACTGAGAATTTTTTGCGCACGTCATTTAGTAAATCACTTATCTAAAACATCAAAATCTATCCCTTTTTCCTACGCGAGTTACTTCCCTTTTGTGACTTCTCGTGAGCTAACAGAATGCTTCAATATCACCATCGACTCCCAAATAACAGTATTCATGCTATTTTTTCCGATACATGTTATTTCCCTTAGCTCTTTTTTAAAATAAATTATTAGATTACTAATCAATATAATTTATTGATGAAATAAACTATTTAGCAGTTGACTCTAAGACAATATTTTGAATTAAAAGAACAAAAAATATCATATGCCTCTCTCTATAATCTGAGGCTCGAACGCACGAAATCAGAAGTAGATATGTCACTATATTTCATCTCTCTTGGGGTACAATCTATTGACTTCGACTCCCTTTTTCTCAAATCCGTCGTTTACAGGAATAAGAAGCTTGTAAAATACCGTTCGACCAGCTTGAAATAACTCAAATTTCCCTCAAATCCTTCACTAACACCATTAGAAAAAAAAAGCGATACACAAAACTATTAAGTATTGATATATTGTTAGGCAGGCTGATCATAGGTGGAACTCCTTTAAACACCAGCGTAGCTAGGGGCGGTCCGCCTCGGGTGGCACTTTTGGTCTGCTGTAGGCAATATGTGTTTTTTGTGGGGTCCGGAGTTGGCAAACGGAAGGACTGCGCTGGGCAGCACGCATTCTAGCTACGCTAGTGTCTTTAAACAGTGGTCTGCTCGACCAAAGCTAATCTAAATCAGAACAATAACAACTGCTGCTTCTCAAATCTATCTACGCCAGAGGGTCAGCAAACTTCTTGACCTCGCCCCCAGTGATGGGATCGTTTATCAATTATCAACTCTCGTGTCAATTTTAAAAATAAAATTAAAAAGTATAAGAAATTAATTATTTCTTGATTGAAAATAATAATTTCTTCGTTCATTTGTGCCATTACTGCTTTTTGATAAGATATATCCAAACAGATGTTTAACCGACTAGCTAACAATAAAGAAATGATATTGAACCAGTGTGTGAGTTGTTCTCACTTTTGGCGTGATGACCCCACCAAGACACAGCAAGCTATTTAAAGACATTCAATGGAAATACTTGACAAAATTGATAATGAACAATAAAACTTCTTCCTTCATTTTTTGCCTTTGTTTCAGGAACTGGGCTGTGGTCATGCTGAGGCACCGCCTTCAAGGGTTTCATCGAAGAAATCGGCCTCAATACTTATTTCTTTTTAAAGTCTGGTACTTATTTTGTAAAACAGCTAAGCTATAGAAACATAAACAAGCCAACACCGGTTTGCAAGTGGTAGTGTTGGACAAGCACATACATATATCACGGGGGACACTTCCCCATAGTTTCCTTTTACTAAAACCACTCAATGAGGTCGGTCCGGGGCTATAATAAAAAGACAAAAGACGCTTGCTCAAGGTGCCGCGCAGTGGGACTGAACCCAAAACCATGTGGCTGCAATGCGAGCTTCTTAACCATACAACTATGCTTATCTCATACTTCCTTCAGTTTCGTTTTCCAAATAAGCCACCTTCAAATTCGTTTTGCAAATAAGCCATTAATGCCTCAATTAGATTTTGTTGTTAAACTCCACAGCATTAAATTCTGTTCTCAATTAATAATAAAAAAAAATTGATTACTTTTTTCTGATACTTTTTAATCCAATATTTCACAGACATTTATAAACAAGTCGTTCTCGTTATTTTATTTTTTAATTAACACATTATCAGCAACGTTTTTCTAGCAATAATTTGATGTTATTTCAGACTGTTGTTGAAATAAATTTCTGTATTACATAATTTTCTTTCTTAAGAACAATTTGAAACGGTTTTAATAGCATTTCAACAGCAAAAATATAACGTTACTGCAAGATTTTTGAATTCACTCAAGTGGCTTCATGAACGAAGATGGCGCAATTAATAAAATGCTATGACAGGAATGTATATAGACGGTTTTTATCGTCTGCAATTATTTTTAAGAAATATCTCAATTTCTTGAATTTCTAACTTTTGCCCACCAGACAAAGAAATTGTACACTTTCAACTGGTTGAAAACCATCAAGCGTTTAATGTATAACACTGGATACCAGTTGGAGGTAAATGGTAATTTGCCAGACTGATTTGTCTCGGATTTACCAAATAGCTTTCTTATGTAAACTTCAAGATGCATCACAAGCGGAAAAGTTTTCACAAGCACTAGATTCTTGGTTCAAGTACTGAGTAAGATAGGAGAGCATTGTAGTTCGCTTGAAGCATTGTGTATTGTTTGTAAAGAATAAAAAGTCTTGAATGGGACAACAATGCACTATAATACAAAAAATGGACTATATACTTTTTGTAATTTAGTTATCTATAGTCCGATGATATTTCGGAATACAATTCCTTCTTCAGATATTCTTATAGTTTATAGCAGAGACTCCATCTAAGAATATCTGAAGGAATTATCTTCCGATATATCATCGGACTAAAATCTTTTTATTCTTTACTGAGTAAGACATTGTGTAAGATGAATAAAGATTGAATAATGCTGGACGGATTTACTTGGCGATGTATTGATGAAAATTACGCAATAAACTCGATGATAACACGGAATTGGAAACATTGCGTAACTTTAAACTAGTGCAGAGACTGAATACTTATTTAAGCAAATATGAGGTTCAGTTGAAAAGCTCATAGAATGACCAAGGTATTCTAGTGGAATGTGACCAAACGAGGTTTATTTTTAAACATAGTGCCCCTTGCGGTCCACATGTTT
>NC_142930.1:113626519-113631519 GCF_046866305.1 Octopus bimaculoides | reverse complement strand
ATATATATATATATATATATATATATATGTATATATATATGTGTGTGTGCATGTATATATGTGCATGTATGTGTGTGTGTATATATGTGTGTATGCGTATATATATACATATATGTATGCGTATGTATGTATGTATGTGTGTATGTGTGCATATATATATATATATATATGAATGTGTGTATGTGTGCATATATATATATATGTATGTGTGTATGTATATATATACATACGAATGCGTATGTATATATTTATATATTCATGTGCGTATGTATGGGTATGCATACGTGGGAGAGTATGTGAGAATGTGTCTCTGCAAGCGAATATCTTTTCTGTTATTTCTTCTTAACTAGAATTTAACACCGTATTCAAGTTTACACCCGTACATATACATGGGCACTTATGTATTTGTGAGTCTGTGCGTGTGTGTGTCTGTGTACTTGTGTTTGCATTGTGAATATTTATTTATACTCCTGTTTATGTGTGTGTGTGTGCACACGTTCGTATATCTGTGTGTCTGTTTATGTATATATATGTATATAGGTGTGTGCATATGTTATTTTGTAGTGCAAATGAAATTAAGCATCCTGTGAAATATGTGTAGGAGCATTAATATGAATATCTACAGAAGTTTATGATTTAAATATATATGAGCGTGTCTAGATATGCAACTATATGCATGGGAATACATACATAAGGCAAAACATACAAATCTACACATATACATAAATACAAACAAAAATACCCTGTTGTTGATGTTGAAGTTCCAATGAAAGAGCCTTGGATCTAGGTTAGAAACCGGCTCTTTCTCAATCGGCAAGAAATCTTGAAATAAACGGAATAATGACATGCATACATACATACATAATACATATATGCATACTCTTAGACATATATACACACAATCATAAATTCACACACACATACATACACACATATTTTTGAAATACTTTCAAGATGCTTGTATGCTGTAATCTTTGACTAAATTAATAACCCTGCTTTACCTATATGTATAGATGAATAGCTTCGACCTATCCGTTCTTAAAAACACAATGACACACTAGTTACCAACATCAATGGGATAACCCTTGGCCATTGTATTCCACCTAAAATAAGAAAAATACCAACTTCAGTCTCTCAATAAGTATTGCTCACCGTAGGATGAAAACGGAAAAGAACTACGCTTATCTAAACTGATTATCCTAACTCTGGCATTGATGCTTTCTACAGGCTTTCGGTTGTTTCATTAGCCGCTCATTCAAAAGATACACATCTATTATGTCAGTATAAATGTCTGTATTTATGACTGTACAACTGCTATAAGCATACAAGTCAGACCCAGTGAACTGCACAACAGAATCTGTGATTCCTCAGCAAGCGGAGTCGTATCACCAGCAAGTAATAGGCGCTAACTTAATTAACATACTCCTTTACTCTTTTACTTGTTTCAGTAATTTGACTGTGGCCATACTGGAGCACCGCCTTTAGTCGAGCAAATCGACCACAGGACTTATTCTTTGTAAGCCTAGTACTTATTCTATCAGACTCTTTTGCCGAACCGCTAGGTTACGGGGACGTAAACGCACCAACATCGGTTGTCAAGCGATGTTGGGGGAACAAACACAGACACACAAACATACACACATACATACACACACACACACACATACACACACATACACACACACACATATATATATACATACATATATACGACGGGCTTCTTTCAGTTTCCGTCTGCCAAATCCACTCACAAGGCTTTGGTCGGCTCGAGGCTATAGTAGAAGACACTTGCCCAAGATGCCACGCAGTGGGACAGAACCTGGAACCATGTGGTTGGTAAGCAAGCTATTTACCACACAGCTACTCCTGCGCCTATATTTATTAATATTTATTAATATAGTCTGTGTGCGAGTGTATGTGCGCCAAACCATGCGTGTGCATGAGCGTTTGTGTGAGCGAGCATACGTGCACAAGACCACGTATGCGTGGGTATTTGTACATCCTTATCTACTAACGGTTATATCTAATACTTTTTTCGGTGTATTGTATATTTGTTTCTTTTTATATCTGATATTTGTTATGGATCTTCTATAAGAATAAAGCTGCATTCCTTAATTCGCCATTTCTGTATGCGAAGACCAAGAAGAAATCTTGCGAAACAGAGTTTATTTTAACGATATACCTCTTGAAATCACATGAGGAGACACATCTACATTGAGGTATACACCTAAACCAGATATTCAGTATCCCACCCACGATGTATCGATGTTAAGTGGGTTGAAACAGCTGTAGTGATCAACAAAGACTTTCGTATCTTCCATTTTCCGTCTCGTTAAACAAATATATATATATATATATATATATATATATATATATGTGTGTGTGTGTGTGTGTGTGTGTGTGTGTGCATATGGTGATAGCTAGATAGATACATACATGTATATACATACGTACACACACACGCATACACACATATATGTATGCATATATGTATGTATGTGTATGTATGTCTATATGCATGTGTATATGCATGTTTGCATGCATGTGTATATGCATGTCTGCATGCATGCAATTATGTATGTATGCTATATTTATAACATTACAGTCACAGATATTTAGATATTTCTAACTTCACGATTTGTTTCAAAGTTTTTTTTCAATATCTCTCTAAAGCAGGGTTCACTTTACGAAGATTTTTCTATAAAATTTCAGTTCGGAGAATTCATTGTGAAATCTCGTCATTGTTATCGCAAGTAGAATCATTCATTTCCCTAAACTCCTTATGGTCTTCACAGTTGTGTGTCTCTATCAACATGCAATAAATCTTGAATATCAGCGAGGGACTTTCCGTGATTTTTGCTGTTAAATTGCTACAATGTTGAGCTTCGTTAGAGCGATATTTCATTTACAGAGAAGCATAAAACCACACACACACACACACACAAGTACACGCGCACATGTTTTATGTATATATATGTACACATATATGTGTGTTATGTCTCAAGCTACTGCTATCTAGCACCTTCCGATGATCTCTACTCAACGGCTAGACGACGGCTACTCTACACTCTACCACGGCCAGACTACCTCTGTTTATATGTCATAGGCGATCCTACTTCTTCGCTTAGGGGCGTCGACACAACAATGTGTATGCATATTACGCGCGAAATGTGAACTAATGGGTTGTTTGTATTTCATAAGCGACGTTCAAATGGAAAGGGGTGCCAAAATAGCTCATATTTGTCTATATTAAAAACTAAATTGGGTGGATATTTATCTCTTATAACACCCCGAAACTGTGCTAAAAATTCCAATACACAGTGGTTCTCAAATTACCTGAAAGCTATGGCGACTAAATCGTTTCTTGAGCTTTTCAATCTTTCCACAAGCATCAACAAACATTTAGGTAGCTTCCTCAGCTTCTTGTTTCAACTGATTAAATATATTCAACGTTATTTGCTGGTTAATGATTTAGGAAAAATGCTAGTGTTTAGAAACGCTGCGACATATAATCCACTTTAAATCCTTAAAATTCGCCCCCTCTTATTTTTTTCTGTTATTTTACTACGAGTGCGTATTAATTTACAATTGTTACGCTCAGTTGAATTTTACCTGGCAGCTATAATTTCTGGCAGATTGATTCATTACGGTTTAATCGTTGACAGCACCACTCCTAATGATTCATGCAACAGAAATTTTCTGCTTCCCTTCTAGTCTTTTTCTAATCATCTTTAAGTTGGTGTCTGATAACATTACGTTACATGATAGGATAACAAGACCATTTAATTAGAAGTATACTGTACTTTTATGAGATTACTGATACACCGTCGGTTACGACGAACAACCTGCTCGTGAGATTAATGCGCAAGTGGCTGAACATTCCACAGGGACTCGTACCCATAACGTAATTCTCAGGGAGATTCAGCATGACAGAGAATGTGACAAGGCTGGATTTTTGAAATACGAGTGCTACTAATTTTTACCAGATGAATGAACAAAATACAGCTCATTTTTACCAGATGAGTGGACAGGAGTGGCTGTGTGGTAAGTAGCTTGCTTACCAACATGCTTACCACATAGTTCTGGGTTCAGTCCCACTGCATGGCACTTAGCCTCGGGCCGACCAAAGCCCTGTGAGTGGATTTGGTAGATGGAAACTGAAAGAAGCCCGTCGTATATATGTATCTATCTATCTATCTATCTATCTATGTGTGTGTTTGTGTGTCTGTGTTTGTCCCCCAATATCGCTTGACAACCGATGTTGGTGTGTTTACGTCCCCGTAACTTAGCGGTTCGGCAAAAAAGACCAATAGAATAAGTACTAGGCTTACAAAGAATAAGTCCTGTGGTCGATTTGCTCGACTAAAATGCGCTGCTCCAGTATGGCCACAGTCAACTGACTGAAACAAATAAAAGAGTATTAGATGAACTTCAAACCCAACAGAATCTAAACTAGTTATAGAACATTGAGTTGCATTTAAACTATCGACTAGTTATACACAACTAACTCAGTCTAACGTCTAACAGGATTGCAGGGTAAATGTCTTTGTTATCATCGGTTCTATTTAATGCGGTCTGGAACAAAGATTTAATTCTCTGCATTTGATATTTTTCGATTGTTGATAATGCCACGTTGTAAGCAATGAAAATTTGGTTTTAGCAGTTAAGCAATTTCAACAACAGTATCATAAAGAAGTCTCGAAAGATGTTAAAGCAACGGTTCTATTTCTCCAACGAATATATACAGTACATTTAAATTGATATGTAAGCCAAAGGCATTAATGTAAAGAATTCTAACGTTCGGAATTGGTTGTAATATTTCCAAGTATTATGATTGCATTGAGAATTTTTATAAATTTACCAACATCTGTTACTTCCGGAGAGAGAAAGTTTCAACGTGTTGAAGCAGGTAAAGAAGGTTAATATTTTTGAACAATGCGACCAGAACGTTTGATTGGACTTGCCAAGTTAAATATTAATGAACTGGAATCGTGAAGGTC
>NC_142930.1:113611519-113621519 GCF_046866305.1 Octopus bimaculoides | reverse complement strand
GGCATTTCATGAAACAGCTCATGCATCCATTCATTACTTTTATTACGATATTTTTGTCACAGCTAATATAAAGGAGATGTTATCAAGAGCAGTCTTGATAACAAGACAATTAAATGCTTATTCAGTTATGTACATTTTACGTTCTGATTTCAGTGAAGTAGGCTTTACCTGAGTTCAAATCTAACTGAAATAGTCTTTACCCTTTATACTTCCAAGGTCGAAAAGCTAATCATCAGTTATTGTTAGTTTTTTAAGCCCAAAGCTGATTTTGATTGCGAAAACTAATATCCAACTCATTCCAATCAAGATCATCTCTTCTTTTTTCCATATATATATATATTATATATATATATATATATATATATATATATATATATATATATATATATATATATATATATATATATATATATATATATATATATATATATATATATATATATATATATATATATATATATATATATATGCTGGTTTATCATCCCATCTAGCGTTTTGGTATCTTTCGCAGATTGTTGCAAGTATTCGGGCCAGATTACCGACCTGTAGATAACTTTCTTTCTCTCTCCACCCTAAGTCTCAAAATCATTGGAAGAGGTCACAGGCGCTGCCCCTCTGTTCTTGACTAAACCATTAAAAAAGAAAAAAACAGATCCCAGAAAAATATGTTTGATTTTGTTGTTTTCCTGGTTGATATAAGACTTACAAGTTTTATGTATCAACTGTCTTTCTGTAATGAATTTGTCCCAATTAACACCAAGTTTTCAACTCCAGCAGAGTTCATATACTTGGATGCAACTGCGTATAGGCCAGTTAAAAAGACGTCGAATTGCTAGCAAAAGTAGCAGATATTTGTGTCATTTACTTGGAGTTGTCCTGTGTTTATAGTCACGAGATTCTGTTAAACCGACATATCTGTATAAGATATCGCAAGGTAGAAGCAGCAATTCGCTTCCGTAAGATTGATGACTATTTCTTTAATTTGATGTCACCTTTTTCTGTGAATTTAACTGGAAGAAGGATGACTTCTGTCTAGTTAAATTTGCCTAGAGAAACATTAGTGTCACTCGTGTTCCTACTACGACCAATTTTTGTTTATGCGTTAAGGAAATCTTCATTTCTATAGTGTTTTAACACAGACTATCCATAACAAAGATGGGACACCCACAGCTAGGATTCAGAGGCGAATTTTTCAATGAAGTTTGACAGGATGCTGCGCTTGTAGGTTATTATTAATTGTTCGAATGTGCTTACATCTATACTGAAACTTAAGGTGAACTGGCAGCAGTTTCTCAGTCACATTAACGCTGCAATACTCTAAGCTCTATACAGTATCATATAGAGGGACTATACTCCATCGAAAGAAATAAATCAAGTACTGAATATGAAGAAAAAATTGTTTTCTATGTTTAAAAAGACAAGTGCAGAAATCATAAATCTTCACAATTTAATATTTAGAAAACAAACAAGTCGAATATTCTTTTCTACTCTAGGCATAAGGCCCAAATATTTGGGGAGGGGGCTAGTCAATTAGATTGACCCCAGTACGCAACTGGTACTTAATTTATTGACCCCGAAAGGATGAAAGGCAAAGTCGACCTCGGCGGAATTTGAACTCAGAACGTAAAGATAGACGAAATACTGCTAAGCATTTCACCTGGCGTGCTAAGGTTTCTGCCAGCTCGCCGCCAAGGACAAGTCGAATATTGACACGTTAATGGCCTCCTAAAGAATTTTAGGGTTCCGATGGCAGTACTTACCTCTTGTCACGTTAAGTTGATGACGGATAAAATCTTTGGCTGGAAAGTACATTTGCGATTTGCAAGAGGCGTTGTTTTTAATATATCTTTTCCTCAGGAAAAATCGACTTCAAAACTACGATCTATTCTAAGAACGCATCAGTCCCCCAATTCTACCACTACTTTCACAGTTGAATCATATCATCCAAAGAGTCTGTGGAGAACTAAGTCTTTTAACCATAGATGTAGTAAATACGTTACCCATAGCATAGTGCATATCGAAATATCGCTCTATAAATTCGACCTTCATCAGCTTTCTATGTCAAATACTAGAAGGAGACCCTACTACTACTACTATTATTATTATTATCATTATCATTATCATTATTATCATTATTATTATTATAAAGGCGGGGTCTATAAATCAAGTTTTGGGGTCGATCTAATCTACTGGGCCCCTCCCCACAAATTTCGGTCCATGTACCTAGAGTAGAAAAGATTATTATTATTATTATTATTATTATTATTATTATTATTGTTTTTGTTGTTGTTGTTGTTGTTGTTGTTGTTGTTGTTGTTGTTGTTTTTGTTGTTGAAAGCGACGAGCTGGCAGAATCGTTAGCACGTCAGGCAAAATGTTTAGCGGTATTTCACCCGTCGCTACGTTCTGAATTCAAGTTCCGCCGAGGCCAACTTTGCCTTTCATCCGTTCGGGGTCAATAAAATAAGTACCAGTTGAACACTGGGGTCGATGTAATTGAGTATCCTCCTCCCCGCAAAAACCTGCCCTTGTGCCTATAGTAGAAAGGATTATTATTATTACTATTATTATTATTTTGGTCTGTCTTAGTTTCGGTCTTATTCCTGGTAAGGATTATGCGTGTAGCGGGTTACTACCTGTAACATTAGGTAGCCAGAAGTTTTCAGTAGTTTTTCAAGGGCTAAGGACCATCCCGATATTCCTTGCTGTTCCTATGAACAAACTTTCTGTAGGAGCTCTGCCGGGAATTCTATTTCAGTCTCCCTCAGCCATTTGTCTATATCTTGGCTTACTGTTCTCAGCGCACCAATTATTATAGGCACGACTCCAGATTCTTCCTTCTTCAAGTTTTAGGGATTGTATTTTTTTCGTTTCTCTACCTCTTTTTTTTTTTCACGATCCAGGAATCAAACGGTCATGATGGATCGATAAGTTAGAAACTTCGATTTTCCTTAACCATGATTGCAATATCTGGTCTATTGTTTTCTAATTTCTTGTCCGTTTGAATCGGAAAGTCCTACAAAATCTTACATTTCTCCGACTCCAGTACTCTTTTAACTATTGATATTATTATTATTATTATTATTATTATTCATACACACACAACAGATTAGACTCTTAGAAAAGAAAAATTCCTAACATCGAGCCAAGAACCCTCCTAAGTGTCCTAATTGTCCCTAATAAAAATATTTTCTGGAACTGTACTAGACTGGGTTTTATGCCTATTTCCTCTATCCATCTGTTTAAATTATTATTATTATTATTATTATTATTATTATTATTATTATTATTATTATTAGTAGTAGTAGTAGTAGTAGTAGTAGTAATGAATGGAGTAAGGTGATTGGTCATAGTAATAAAGGATAGAATTGATAAGGATGCCATGGTGCTATAAGAGTGGTGACGGTAGTTGTTGTTGTTGTTGTTGGTGGTGGTGGTGGCGCAGGTTAATTGTTACGGTGATGGTGTTGATGGTTGGTGGTAAGTGATGGTAGCGGTGGTGATGTTTGTTGACGATGGTCGTTGGCAATGGCAGTAGTTTTAGTGGTGATGATCTGGGTATCATTTTTCTAAATTAATGGATAGATTTACGCCCGCCTAGAATATTATGCTGCAGCTTTTAACCTTAGGTTATGTAAGAGGATCTTCGCTATCGTGTTGAGGGGGATGAGCGATGATGCATATTTGATAAGAAAAGCGAACAGAACTGAATAAATAAATAAATAAATATATAAATAAGTAATAAATGGTAAATAGACAGAAATATTTGCCAGGTATTGAGGTCACACGGGGGTATTGGTATGTTTATCACCTGTGAATCGAAGGATTTAACGGATAAAGAATTTAGGAAAAAACATGCACGTATACGTATGTTAGTAGGTTGTGTGAGCCACTATATGTGTATTATATATGCATATATCCATGTATACATAATAACATACATACATACATATATATATATATATATATATATATATATATATATATATATATATGTATGTATATATATCTTATAACAGTATCAGCGCCAAGCAGTGTTTAGGCAGAAGCGAATATTAGGTTAGTTAAAATATGTTTGTGGCATATTTTAAATTCTAAACGCAAATTCACTGTAGTTATTTTCGAGGAAAGATTCTCTCTTATGGTAAACGGTGTAAAACCACCATATCTGCTGTGTGCTGTCCCGTCATGTAATATATACATATATTCATATTCGTATACATACATTAACACACGCTAGATATGAAACACAGACCTGGCAACTGGTATTTACATATAAATAACTGGTAGGGACACCCTATTTCGTTATACAACCATAACATACTATCAAGTATATCAAAGACATGTATGCCAATATTGTGTCCCACAGTATCGACTTACAGACCTTTGATATGGTGCTGTATTATGATTGTATAATGAAATGTATTGTCCCTACCAGCAATTAATAAACTGTTGTGTCTGTTGAAGTAGATTTATGCTGGTAATATTCCATAGCTTGGTTTAATAATGTGTTTCAAGGATCCGTGCTTTGGTTTATTGCATACCGCGCTTGAGTTATATAATCATATAAACAATTTCCTTTATACGATTATATGTTAATGTATAATACCGATTCCAATCACATAGAACATTTTAATATAAACCTTTTGGCAGGGGTATACATTCTTGTTGCATTGAAAAAATATTTGTCACTATATTCACTCACACATATGTATGTAATTATATATAGATATATTTTACATCACTTCATATCCCGTATATAATATATATATATATATATATATATATATATATATATATATATATATATATATATATATATATATATATTACATATCACATCACATTATATCATATATAAATATATATGTGTGTGTGTGCATATATATATAGGGAGAATTCACAAAAAAAAACAACAGACGAAGACAGGTGGTATAGAAAGCAAATAGATGTATTAGTATAACGCTCGGGACTTGAAAAAGTCTTTAACGTTTCGAGCCTACGCTCTTCCACAGACAGGAACACAGAAAGAAACAAGGAGAGAAAAAAATGTGTGTAGTGGTTATGTATGTATGAAAAAATGAATAGAAATGTATTTTCTGATAATTTTACCACTTATAGACATCCAATTATTAAAGTGGAAAATGTATGTTGTTACTATTCATTTTTTACAAAAACATAATACTGTACCAAGGACTTTCTAACACTTATTTTACTACTACTACTACTACTACTACTACTACTACTACTACTACTACTACTACACACAGCCCGCTGAAATTTGAAAGTTTTTTTTTTCACTCTGTCTATTATTCCTTTCTGTAGAAGAACGTAGGTTCGAAACGTAAAAGACTTTTTTATTTTCCCGAGCGTGAAACTAATAGACTTGCTCGTTGTTCATACACCTGTCTTCGTCTTTTGTTTTTCTGTAAATTTCAACTATATATGTGTACACACACTTAAATTCTGTATTGTTACCAGACAATGGACATTTGACTCATGCATTGCTCCTTAACCTGTTCAGGTAAGCTGAAGATGGCTACTATTTTTTTTTTTAGCAAGAGATTGTCATGTGACACTGACTGCCAGTAATATACATACAGTTATTCATCCATACGAATTTAATACATACTTGTATATGAATTTAATCTATACATAAGTATCGACTAAATCGATAATGCCAATTCTATGACGTACCAGTGTTGAAATGCCCTATTATTATTAGTACTATTAAGGCGGCGAGCAGGCAAAATTGTAACCACGCCGCGCTATAAGCTTAGCCGCAGAAATTGAGCCGAGATCAACTTTGACTTTTAACCTTTCCCCCCTTTTTCCCTCATCATATCTTTCAAGTAAAATCTCGCACAAATTGCAAACTGTCCTCGTAATGTCCCTCTCATCGAATGCCCCTGTCGCAAATAAAAGAAACCCTCACCATTGTTGCTGCTGTGGTTGTTGCTGTTGTTGTTGTTGACGTTGTTATCGTTGTTATTGTTATTATAGTATCATTATTATTATTATTATTATTATTATTATTATTATTATTATTATTATTATTGTTCAGTAGTTTTATTTTTATAGCGTGCTTTCACTTCACTACCGAGCGCAGCTCTGTGTGCCTGGGGTATGTGCTGTGGTTTGCTGTGATGCTCTTATGGTTACTGTATTGAAAGTGTTTTGCGTAGGATGTGTGCAGTGCCCAGTAGTGCAATTTTCTGTATGTTATATATATTTGTAAGTCCTGGTGTTTTTGTTATGTATTTGTCTGAATATTTTATTATTATTATTATTTTATGCTTGACAGTTGTTTTGCATTTGTACAAGTTGGATCCAAGTCTCACCCAGAGACCTCAAGAGACAACAAGTTAGAAGTTCATGTAGGTGTTATGCCTAGGGTAGCATATATTTGGATTTGTACAGTTTTGTTCTAGTGAATGTTTAAGAAACCATAAGAAAATTATGTGTTTGTTTTAAAATTTGAGATCACATAGACAGTATTTTACGTAGGATATGGGCAGTTCCCATGAGCACTATCTTTTGAACTTCAGCCATTTTGGGGTTTCCTGGTATCTGAGCTAGGTAGTAATCAACCCGTTTCGCTGTCATTCCCAGGGCACCTATGACAATAGGTATTGTTTTCGTCTTCAGATTCCACATTTTGCTAATTTCTATTTCAAGACCTTTATATTTGCTCAGTTTTTGGTAGGTCTTGACAGATACGTTTATATCGATTGAGACAGGCATATCAATGAGGAGGCATGATTTTTGTCTGAAGTCTTTCAGTATGATGTCTGGCCTATTTGCGTCTATCTTTCTGTCAGTTTGAATGGTGAAGTTCCAGAGGAGTGCGATCTGATCATTTTCAAGTACTGGGGGTGGTTTGTGTTCCCACCAGTTTTTATCATGGGGCAAGTCTAGGTGAATATATTGTGCAGCTCTATCATGAATGTTGAGATACTCTGTAGGCGCAAGCAGACTGCACATGGAGACAACATGATCGATGGTCTCATTTTGTTGGCATATACGACATAATGGGGAGCTGCTGTTCTTTAATATGTTGGCCTGGTAGTTCTTTGTAGGTAGGCATTGATCTTGGGCTGCTATGATAAACCCCTCTGTTTCTGATTTCAAGCCAGAGGCCATTAGCCATTGATGGGTAAGGGCTTTGTCAATATCTGCATTATTCGCTCTCTTTGGGTATTTGCCATTGAGAGGTTTTCCATGCCATTTTTCAGTCATAATATCTAAGGCAGCAATTTTAACACGGGTTTTCAAGCGCTTAGCTTTTTCTGCAGGTGTTTCTAGTTCGTCTAATTCTTGAATTTGTTGCAATTGGAATTCACTTAGATATTCCTTTGCCTGTTTTGTTACTGAGTAAGATGCTTTCTTGCTTTCATGTTTTGAGACAAGTTTTAGCATCCAGTCCTCAGAGTTTTTCAGATAGGTGTCTAAGTCAATTGTGGCTACCTTCATTGTTAATGCCAACTGTAGAAGTCCTCGGCCTCCCTCTTTTCTTGGCAGATAAAGACGTTCTATATCTGCCTTAGGGTGGTGCATTCTATGCATTGTCAACAGTTTTCGTATTTTTCTGTCAACATTACATATTTCAGTAATTGACCAGTTAACGATATTGAAACTGTAAGTCACGACTGGTATGGCTAGAGCATTGATCGCTTCGATTCTGTTTCTCGCGTTCAGCTCTGTCTTCAGTATTGCTCTCCCCCTGCGATAACATTCTCTTCTGATCCTTTCCCTCATCACTGAATGCTTGATATTGTCCCCTTCAATTACCCCTAGGTATTTGTAGCTCTCCGCTGGTTCTAACTCTTTTATGACATTTTGCTGGTCAAGGTTCACATTAGATGTTTTTGTCATTTTTCCTTTGATAAAGGTAACTTTTGCACATTTATCAAGGCCAAATTGCATCCTGATGTCATCACTGAATTGTTTAACAATCGTTAGTAGGCCTTTGAGTTGGTCATTTTTTGCAAAGAGCTTTAAATCATCCATGTAAATGAGATGATTTATATTTGTATCAAATATTTTATAACCATACCGTGCATCATTGAGCAATTTTGAGAGCGGTATTAGGGCTAGACAGAAGAGGAGTGGTGATAGTGAGTCACCCTGGAAAATGCTACATGAAATTCTTACATCTCCAGCATTTAGAGATTCATTGTCATTGTTCAACGTCAGTGTGGTTCTCCATGATCTCATACTTACAGATAAAAAGTTTCGCAGAGTAGGAGCTATTTTATACATTTCCAGACATTTCCTAATCCAGCTATGTCGTAGGCTATCAAAGGCCTTTTTATAGTCTATCCAGGCTATTGACAAGTTTTTGTGTCGCTTGTGACAATCTTCTAAGATCATCTTATTGATGAGTAGCTGATCTTTACAACCGTAAGATCCACGTTTACATCCCTTTTGCTCATTAGGGAATGTGCTACTTTCTATTAAAAAAACTATAAGTGTACTCGGTTAGGACAGATGTTAGCGTCTTTATTATTATTATTATTATTATTATTATTATTATTATTATTATTATTATTATTGTTCAGTAGTTTTATTTTTATAGTGTGCTTTCACTTCACTACCGAGCGCAGCTCTGTGCGCCTTGGGTATGTGCTGTGGTGCTCTTATGTTTACTATATTGAAAGTGTTTTGCGTAGAATGTGTGCAGTGCCCAGTAGTGCAATTTTCTGTATGTTATATATATTTGTAAGTCCTGGTGTTTTTGTTATGTATTCCACATTCGAGTTATCTGTATTTCCAGGTCTTTGTATTTTGAAGATTCCACATTATTATTATTATTATTATTATTATTATTATTATTACTATTATTATTATTATCATTATTATTACTATTATCATTATTATTATCATCATCACCATTATCATCGTCATCATCATCACTATTTGTAGTAGTAGTAGTAGTAGTAGTAGTAGTAGTAGTAGTAGTAGTAGTAGTGGTTGTTGTTGTAGTAGTAGTAGCTGCAGCAGTAGTATTGATAGTAAATATGTTTGTGCCAGTATCTACGTAAACAGTTAAATCTTAAAATAGTTCCAGAATTCGAAAACACTATCAGTTACATTCTGGTAACTGTGTGAACCTTTCATAATATATATTACTCCAGCCATGCGTTCATGTTACAAATCTAGGGCGAGTAACATTGCCAAGACGTGTTTACCGGCACAAAATATGTGTGTGGGTGGCTCTACCATGGCAGAGCTACCCAAGTAGTCACAGTCACATGTCTATACGAGTGTGTCTTCCAATTTATACATGGATTTGTCTACGTGTGTTCGCACGTTTCTATGCACACACGAATGTATCTGTGTAATTATATATAAATAGACTTTATGACGTACAAATTTTGTGAAGACACTTTTTATGGATGTATCTGCTTGCTTTTACACAGAAAGATAATATATATTACATACATACTATATATATATATATATATATATATATATATATATATATATAATTATTACAAATTAAAAGGGTAAAGGATTATTAATTTATTAATTCATTAATAAATCAACAATTAATAATTAATAATTTTTACCAAGCCCATCTGTATGTAAGCACCATTATTGGTGGAGAACTTATTTAAAAGCTCATATATATTTATAAACATAATTAAGGGATCAACAAATATTTGCTTCACCATATACCGAAGTTCAGAAATAGCAGCTTAAAAAGTTGAGGCTCCCACAGATAGCATCACTTGTAACTCACAAAGACAAAAACAAGAAGAAAAAACAATGAAAACTAACCATTCCGAAGATTAACCGTATTTCTGAACTTCGGTATATGGTGAAGCAAATATTTGCTGATCCCTTTATTACGTTTATATATATATATATATATATATATATATATATATATATATATATATATATATATATATATATATATATATATATATTAATAGTTATCGCCAAGCCAACATGGCAGTCCTAAAATTAGGACGAAAGCTGCCGTGAATTAGCT
>NC_142930.1:113581519-113601519 GCF_046866305.1 Octopus bimaculoides | reverse complement strand
CTGTTTCTACATACTCGAGTCTTTCACTGCTAATTTAGCAGATCAGTTTTCTGGAAAAGTATTTAGGTTGTTTAGGTATTTCGGTACACTAGAAGTAAAAATTATATGATTTTCCAGATATTTGTCTTGAAATTGATGCTTTCATTAACTTAGTTGTAAAGATCGTTCGTGTAAACTAGAATTTCATTAATGGTTGAATAGATCAGTGTAGCATCGAGGGTGTTGAACTTCCCACTTTAACTGCAATGCTTTGCAACACTGCTATAACGTCAGAATTTAAGTGAAAGGTTTTGTAACGCCGTATAAATTTTATATTTTAAACCGGGAGCGTAACACGGCTTAAATTTTACAATTTTAACTGCAAAACATAGGCTTAAATGTCACAATTTTTACTGCAAAGCATTGTAACAGTTTAAATTACACAGCTGAACTACAAGACTTTGTAACACCGTTTAAATTTGAAAATTTTAACTGCTAAGCCATTTCTAACATCATTTATACCTCATAATTTAATCGCAAGGCGTTGTGATGAAGCTTACGTTCACAGTTTAATTGCACTGCATTATAAAACCGTTTACATTTCACATTTTAACTGCAAGGCTTTGTAACTGTTTATATTTCACAGTTTAACAGCAAAATTTTGTGTCATCACTATTTCACTTCAATGTCTTATAGCACCGCTTAAACTTCATACTTTAAACCGCAAGACCTTGTAAAAGCATTTAAATTCCATTGTGAAGTTAGTAACATTGCATAAATTTCACAATTTAACTTCAGAATTTTGTAACAGTTTTTAAATGTTTCAGTTTAGAAAACATATCAGTCGGCATTGTTATTGTTTTTCCTAGCTCAAATATTATCAACTGATTTCAAGCTGTGATCATCCCATCTTTTAGTTTAAATATATCATATCCAAGACTACACTATCCATGATGTTCTATTTTTAAAGCTGTAAGTTGCTAACTCACAGAACGAATTCCTAGTTGGATTAAGTCGATTACATCAACCCCACTGCGTATCTGGTACTTATTTAATCGACCCCGAAAGGATGAAAGGCAAAGTCGACCTCAGCGGAATTTGAACCCAGAACGTAAAGACAGACGAAATACAGCTAAGCATTTCGCCCGGCGTGCTAACGTTGGTTATTTCTTTATTGCCCACAAGGGACTAAACATAGAGGGGACAAACAAGGACAGACAAAGGGATTAAGTCGATCAGATTGACCCCAGTGCGTAACTGGTACTTAATTTATCGATCCCGAAAGGATGAAAGGCAAAGTCTACCTCAGCGGAATTTGAATTCAGAACGTAACAGCAGACGAAATGCCAATTTCTTTATTGCCCACAAGGGGCTAAACATAGAATGGTACAAAACAACTGATTGGGATCAGTAATACGAATGGTTTACATAAAATATGACTTTAAAATTTTTATAAAATATAAAAAATCGAATGATATTAACAGTACGTTAGACAACACAAATGAAGCGATGATCAGACCACGCTCCGACCCCACAAGCCCCGATCTATCGCTGGCACCTTTTTTTTCCCTTTTTTTTTCATACTATTCACACGGTTCCTTGCACGCACAACACTCGTGCAACATGCTTCCATCTCTTTTGGAACGTACACTCCAACAGACATCTCCTCTCCAGCCACACTTTCCTTTTCAAATGAAAAGTAAAAAATGAACTTAAATTGTGGCCAGAGATAAAGTTGCCTGTCTTAATTCCTTTTATCCTCGTCTTCCATACTACCTCTTTCGCTATTGCTACAACCGTGAGAAAACAATTCTTACCTTCGTTTGTTAAAACTCCCGGTGGGTCAATTTTTATAATTGACTCAGTCGACAGCTGTACTCTTCCTTCGCCGGACAACAGGTGTTCAGCATAAGCCCATATTTCTGATATCTCCGGACACTGAACAATAGCGTGAGGGACGGTTTCCCTGTCTCCCCCGAATCTTGGACAGGTCGGCGACTGACGCTTACCGTGTCTTGCAAGCTTATCCCAAACGGGCAAGGCACCTCTGTAGCATTGCCAGGTTAAGGACTTTTGGAAGTTGTCCAACGTTCTCAACCCGAATGTACGGTGAAACAGGCTGTCCAGTTGAATAAACCCGAGACCTAGAGTCGCCCCCAGGCCATCGTCGCATTCAGACTCTACCAACCCACTATATAAAATCCGTGTGGAACCCCCACCGCTGGCGTTTCCCGAGCGCCGGAAGAGCAAGAGGGCCTTACGACACTATTTATGCCATTCACTCGACCTCGGTCTACGAGAACACCAGTCTTCCTGTTCGCAAAAACTTTTGAACTCGGGGAACATTTGTCTGGCCAGCGGAGACCACACCCGTTCACTATCCAGGAGAATCCAGAGGTGCCTCAATCTCAACGCATGCCTGCGCATCATTAACCAAGGCATCCCTAAACCTCCCTTTAAAGGCTTTTGACAGCAGACAGAGCGTTTCACAAGTGGCGACCTGCACTTCCACAAAAAGCGAAAGAGCTGTCTCTCCAACCTGATCAACCACGAATCCGGGCAAGGCACGACGATTAGGCGGTAGGTAATGACCGATGCGATAAACACATTGGCCACCTCCGCCCTCCCTTTCAAGGATAGCCTCCGCCAAGACCAGGTCTTGACTACTGCAGCCACCGTGCTCAATACCTCCGTCCAGTTCTTCTCTATCTGGAGGCCTGGTCCAAACCAAACTCCCAGCAACTTAACCGGTCCCTCTGTCCAGCGCCCAACAGCGCTGTCTGAAGGCATCGACTTGCCAACCCAGGTGCCGAGTTGTAAGCCGACCGACTTTTCCCGGTTAATCTTTGCTCTTGCCACCTCCTCGTAAGCCTCAATAGTCTTACCCACTTCACGTAGACGTGCTACTGAGGTTACGCTGATAGTGATATCATCCGCGTAAGCCGTAACAAACTCCTCTAGACCTGGTTCTCTCGGAATGCCACTCAACCTCCGCAGTAGTGGCTCGAGAGCTACCACATACAAAAGCGGTGAGAGCGGACATCCTTGACGAACCGAGCGTCTGATACAGAACGGCTTCGAAAGGAAACCGTTCACCCGAACTATCGAGTCAATGTTGTGGTACAAAGCAATAAACCACCTGAGGAAGCCAAGGCCCAAGCCGAACCGCGCAAGCACAGTCGCCAGGTATCGATGGTCAACCCTATCAAAAGCTTTAGACTGGTCCAAATGTACCAGTGCCCCACCTTTGCCAGGTTTATTAACAACCCTCTCTATGGTATAGCGGATAAAATGGAGCGTATCCTGAATGGTTCTGCCTGGGATGGCACATGTCTGTGCCTCCCCGACTATACCATCCGCGACACGCGCCAACCTTTTTGCTAAGACCTTGGTCAAAATCTTCACTTCTGCGTTTAACAGAGTGATAGGCCTGAAATTCTCTATAATGTCCCCCTTGTCCGGGTCCTTTCTGACCAACGTCACTACTCCCCGGCGCACAGATCTGGGGATAAACCCATTCTGTTGCCAGTTCGCGTAAACGTCAGCCAGTAGATGCCCGAACAAGTCTGGCATACATTTATACAGCTCATACGGAAGACCATCAAGTCCCGGCGACCTACCCGCTTTACAGTCGGCCAAAGCCTCCTTCACCTCCCCAGGCGTGATTGGCCCCTCGCAAGACTCCGCATCCGACCCCGAGAGACACGGCAGACCGGCAAGAAAGTCCTCGAGGGTTCTCCCACCACCAGGACCGCCGTCACCCCCGAACAGCTGGGCGAAGTACTCCCGAAACGCCTCACACATTTTCTCGGGTTCGTTTATCAAGACGCCATTATGGTTCGTCAAAGACCGTATCGTGGAACTATTTCCTTGCCGAGCTTCCACCACTCGGGCCCATCCAGCGGCCTTGATTCCTTCAGTTCCCATCGCACGTAACTTAGCTCTGGCAATACTTCCCATGTGTTGGGCTTCAAGATGCTGGTTTAACTCCAGTCTTTTCACCTTCACTTGGTCCACATTGCCAGTCCTCCAGGCTTCTTCTAGTTCCTTAACTACACCATCTCCTATTCTACGTCCCTTCTTAGCTAAACTTATGCTAAACCTAATAGACTCATATTTGATGGCTCTTTTTAGGGCGTACCACCATTTGTTATTAATGATGGTACCTGTCAATGCCCTCTGTATTAACATCTTGATCCGCTTTCTGTATTCCTCAATCACCAAAAGGGACGTATTGAGTTTCCAGTAGCCAGATCCCTGACTATGTAACTTATCTATTGTCAGTTTACAGGTAACCATCTTGTGGTCACTGTAGCTGACTAGAAAAAATTGTGGACACTTAGTTATAGACTTATCTGTTTCTCTAATTAAAATCCTATCTAGATATGTTCTGGTAGACCCGTCACTATTTGACCACGTCCACTGTGGAGTGTTCGGGTGTTCCAACCTATATGGGTCTGCTAGCTGAAAGTGACTTAGCAGATCCCGTAAGCCTGGGTTACATTTTCTGTTCGTGTTCGAGCCAACACAATCTGTGTGTGCCTCACATATTGTGTTAAAGTCTCCTAACAATACTAGCGAATGCGACGTGGCCAGGAACTTGCCCAGGTCACGAAAATATTCACTTTGCGGGCCCATAATATTGGGTGCATAAATAGCAACTAGCCTGATTATCTTGCCACAACTGAATGTCAGGTCAAGAACGACCAGCCTGCCTTCTGGATCAGAAAAAACCAACTTTTTCTCGGTTACCCGGTTTCTTTTTAGTAGAACCAACACCCCACCCCCACCTCCCGCCCGACTCGGAGAAGCGTATTTCTCGTAGCCGTTCAGGAGGGGGGACAGATCTCTTGGTCCCTTTACTCGGGTTTCCGTTGCAACAATCACATCCAATTTTCTTGACCTGATGTCATTTAGGAAGCGCCCTTGCTTCCAGCTAGACAACAGGCCACGAACATTTAAACAACCAATGTGAACATACATGTCTTACCTGTTAATCAGGGCTTGTCCGGTGGAGAGGGACTCTCCACCTTTTCATGATACAGGGTCGGAGGTGGCAGGTCTTGGGAAATAGGTTACAGAATTATCAGGTGGAGGTGGGATCTCCACCTTTTCTTTTTCTCGCGTTATCGGAGCTGGTAGTCCATTAAATATAGACTTATTAAAGTCCAGTCTCATAGATGATACTGACTTACGGTGCTTGTTTTGTAAAATTCTATGAGTCTTATTTGAGACTTCATACACGTCATAATTGTTGTATTTCTCCGAAAGGTTATCTATTTTTTTTTGCAGTCTTAATTAATTGAATGTCTCTCATTAGTTCAGTATCTTTACTGTATACGGCTATTATGCCTTTCTCCTCTTTTTCTCTTCTTGCAGTCTTTTTTGGTCGTTGTTCTGTAGTAGTCGCCACTCTCGGTTGAGCTGCTGATTGTATTTTTCTTTTGTTTGTTGTTTTCTTCGCGTCGTTTTCTTCTTTTTCTTCTTCTTCCTCTTTTTCTTCTTTCTCCTCTTCCTCGTCTTCCTCATTTTCCTTGCAGTTCCTTCGAATGTGGCCTAATTGGCCGCACAAAAAACACCGGGGTTTTCGACCCTCAACAAACACCGCCAGGTTCTCCTCCCCTATCTGAACCGTCTCGGGAATTGCTTCGATTATTTTTGGGTCAGCTTGGATAATGAGACTAACTGATTGACCAGTTCAGTGAGCGTTTTCGATAATGGCAGCCTGGAGGAGGGTAATTTTCTCTTCCTCTTTGACGAGGACTGCCTCCACCACCCACATAGGATCCACGTCCGGTGGGACCCTTGTTATATTAATTCTGGACGTTCTCATCCCCATATAGGTGGGGATGAGCGCCACGTCTTCCGTTTTTAGAGTCTCTACGGAATGCTTTTGTGCCATTTCCTTGTTGGCAAACATTACTTCCACTGTACCAAACTTCTTTCCTCTTGTCACATACACAATGTCGCTCCATATTTCCTTCAAACACCGTTCAATCTTCTCTTCTGTAAATCTTTCGATTTTTCTTTTTTGTACACAATAAATTTTAAAAATTGTTGTTTTCTGCTTTTTATCTAGCAAAAATTGCTCCGGTGGTTGTATTTGAACTTCCATCATTTTTTAATATTTTATGTAGTCCGACTTGTTCGTCGACAGCTGCCGGGTTCGACCCCCAGCTGCCAACGCAAAACTTTTTTTTTCCTTTCTCGCCTGCTCGGTCTGGATGCTAGGCGCATCGATACTCCTTTTGGTCCCAATACTTTCTGACAAAGTTGGGAAATCTTCTTGTGAAAGCTCTGACGAGCTTTCCGATACGTCTCCAAATATTTCATACATCTTGCTGTGCACTTTGGTAACGGGGGAATTACAAATTCCTTTTTCGGGGGAATCTACTGGTTTTTCACTTGTAGTTGGCTCCTCGCCAGACAACAACAAATTTTTCGTCTCACTAGACATTTCTGTGCCAACGTTAGGCCTTTCTCTAGACGTCATTCTTCCCCCACCCCCAACGGGGGAATGAACAAACGTGTGCTTTCTACAAGCACTTAGTGTTTTCAAATAAAAACTCAAACAGTTAGAATTTTAACAGAAATTGCAGTTAATAAAAGAGTAGTTATTATAAATAATAACTCTAATAACCAGCAATTTTCACCACGAACACATGTACGACGCGTAACCAACAAACTCACAGAGACGAAATACCACTAAGCATTTCGCCCGGCGCGCTAACCTTTCTGCCAGCTTAGAGCCTTATAAACACCAGTTTAATAATGACGAAGTTATTTTATTAAATTTTTCATTATTTTCAAAATTAATTGAAACAAAGTTAGAATGTCTCAAACAGAGATATGATTACAAAAAAAGGCAAAGAGATAATTTCTCTTCTTTCTTACTGTCTTTCTTTCTTTCTTTTTTTCTTTCTCCCTCTCATTTCCACATAATGGATTCTGTTGATGTACTTTTAATTTGAAATCCTCTCACTCACTAATGCGTTCCTTTTTACGGTTTTCTCTTAATTTCTATGACAGAGAGAGCGTGGAGAAGGAGAGAAACACTATTTTTTTTTACTTTGATATTTGGCAATAATTTGTGATAAAAGAATTATATTTTGCTTTTAGCCTTGACAGAGCCTCTCTTATAGGCAATTTAGTGCATAAAAGCACACACACACACATAGATCGTAACAGACGAGAATTGTCTGTCATGGGTGACGGAATTCCGGCCATGACAGACAATTCTTGACTACTACGATTTGTGTTTGTGTGTATGTGTGCGCGCGCTTTTATGCACCAAGCACCCTATATGAGAGAGTCTCCCAAGGCTAATAACGCAGTATTCGGTGTTCTAACAAAGCAGCCATGTTAAGATGGGCATGAGGATTATCTTTTGGTATCAATACTGCTTCGCTAATAATTAATTATATTTTATTGGCTAAAGTCTTTCATTTATTTTGACCCCCTTAACGTAAAGAGGAGGGAATCTGTAATGAAATTTGCTTTTAATGTTGACTAAGAGAGGACAAGGGCTTACAATCTACATAGACATACATACAAATAAATATGTATACATACATAAACACACACACACACACACACACACGGTGATATATATCTGCGCATGCGTGTGTATGTATCCAAACCTGGTATACCCACTAAATATCAATAGGTGAAACTAAGTAAGTCATATGAACTTCACAACATCCAATGACATTCATGGTGTTTCATTAGCAAGGTGAAACTTGGCCCCCTTCTTTTTTATTTACATCAACATAAAGGTTAAATCTATGTAGGAGTTTACAACATGAAGCAAATATTTATGAGCGTTATCATATAGCCATTAAGTGTTATAGAGGTTGTAACGATAACTCACTGAAAAACCAGTTCTATCTTGTTAGCAGCCTCAGATTGTTCTCGCACTCGTGTCTGTTAACTCTTAGAAAGTCCATTTTAAATCACTGAAAATATCTACGTCTGTAGAGTGAAGCGCAACATTGTCGTTGTCGAAAACGTGGTAAAACTTTTTCGGTTAATAATATAAATTCAGTGGTAATCTGAATTGATTGAATTAGTGTAGGAATATCCAATTAGAGTCACGAGAAGTGGGGGGGGGGGAAACAAGAGAAAACGGAACAATGAATGATGGTACAAAGTCGGAATGATAATGTTGTAAGGAAGCAAGAGAAGAGGATTCAATGTTTCGGACAGTTGTCCTTCGTCAAAAACAGCAATAGATGAAGTAAATAAAGAGAAAAATATTCAGCGAAAAGTTCGCCCCAAAAACCTCATTGATCACAGCGAACGCAGCATTGTGGATGGAGGAATAGAAGTGGGTAGAGTGGATTATTGAAAAATAGTACAGCTGTTGCAACCGTAGCAACAGCAGAAGCTGTGATGCAACTCGTGCAGGAAGAGTTTGCGGTTTATCATAGTTTGGTTGGAAGAATCCAATGATAATCCGGAAAAAATGCGTAAGGATAAATGAAAAGTAGTTCCTGGAGGACAAAATCAACTGACAAATGAACAAGATTTCAAATACACACACACACACAACACGCATGCATGCACGCACACACACACATACTCACACACATACACGCATATACATTACATACATAATGCCGGTTTCCATGAACCTGTTGTTTACACCATCCCTGGACAGGACGCCGGTCCGTCGCAAGATTACTAATTTTTGCCAGCTGAGTGGACTGGAGAAAGGTGAAATAAAGAATTTTACTCAAGTACATAACGCATCGTCCGGTCCAGGAATCGAAACCACAATCTTACGATCATGAGTCCAGAACCCTAACCACTAAGGAATGCGCCTCCATATATGTATTTCTGTATTGCTATTATTATTATTATTATTATTATTATTATTCTTTTCTGCTCTAAGCACAAGGCCCGAAATGTTTGGAGAGGGGGTCAGTCGAATAGTTCGACCCCAGTACGCAACTGGTACTTAGTTTATCGACCCCGAAAGGATGAAAGGCAAAGTCGACCTCAGCGGAATTTGAACTCAGAACATGAAGACAGGCGAAATACCGCTAAGCATTTCGCCCGGCGTGCTAACGATTCTGCCAGCTCGCCTTATTATTATCATTATTATTATTATTATTATTATTATTATTATTATTATTATTATTGGTGGTGGTGAAAGACGGCGAGCTGGCAGAATCGTGTTTAGCGGTACTTCGTCTGCTGCTACATTTTGAGATCAGATTCCGCCAAGGTCGATTTTGCTTTTCATCCTTTCGGGTTGATGAACGATGTAATCGGCTCACCTGCTCCCCCAAAATTGCTGCCCTAGAGGCAAAATTTGAAGCCATTATTATTATTATTGTTGGTGTTGTTGTTGTTGTTGTTATTATTATTATTACTACTACTACTACTACTACTACTACTACTACTACTACTACTACTACTACTACGCTGCAATGAAGGAAGGGAAGAGAACTCAACATGTCAGACAGTAGTTCATCGTTAACAACTGAAGAACAGAAGTGGGAAAGGTAAAAAGAATGTTAAGTGAAAAACAGTGTTGATTATAACGAAGACAAAATGGTGAATGGAAGAGTAGAAAATGATTAGGCGGAAGTGTATAGATTGGTGTTTTGGTGTTTTGTAGCCAAAAGAGCAAGAGCAAGAGATGGGGGGGGGGGGATAAGCGGAATGAGCATGGAAAGGTTTAAAGAAATGTGAGAACATGTTATATGTTTGTCTGTAGGGAATGTGTGAGTATGTAGTGTTAGTGTACGGTTGTTTGTTCTGGAAAGCAAAACGAGGATATAGTGAACACTTTATGGGTGGTGTGATCAGAGCATACTAGTATGCGTGTTCGGTAAATTGGTAGTGAGCGTATGAGTCTGTGTTTGTTAGTGTGGAGTGGTTTGTGATTTATGAGATTGTATGTGTGAAGACGGGGGAAGGTGAAGTGCACGTGAGATAGTTTATCGTTATATGAGGTGTGAAGGGAGAAGGAAATGTTTTTTGTGCAAGGCAAATCGATTATTAATCCCAGCCGGGCAGGCTGTGTTTAACCGAAAAATTAATTGTTGCACACGAGGCAAACGAAAGACGGGAGATTTGTGGTGTTGTGCAATGTCGCAAATATCGAGATGTATGTTGGTATCGCCTGTTGAGTTAAACCACAGGCCTGCATGTTTTCCTCAAACGATCAAACAGTTTCACGGACATCCGAAAATGCGCAGCGTTGGCATTTTATGCAGCACTTTATATTCTTGGATAAACACTTGGAATTGCTTTGTTTTGCTGGCACTCCGTCGCTTACGACGTCGAGAGTTCCAGTTGATCCGATCAACGGAACAGTCTGCTCGTGAAATTAACGTGCAAGTGGCTGAGCACTCCACAGACACGTGTACCCTTAACGTAGTTCTCGGGGATATTCAGCGTGGCACAGTGTGACAAGGCTGGCCCTTTGAAATACAGGTACAACAGAAACAGGAAGTAAGAGTGAGAGAAAGTTGTGGTGAAAGAGTACAGCAGGGTTCTCCACCATTCCCTGCCGGAGCCTCGCGGAGCTTTAGGTGTTTTCGCTCAATAAACACTCACAACGCCCGGTCTGGGAATTGAAACCGCGATCCTATGACCGCGAGTCCGCTGCCCTAACCACTGGGCCATTACGCCTCCACGGAATTGCTTAGTATGCTAATATACAGTTCCAAACTGTCTGCGTGTGTATCTGGGTGTTCGTGCGCGTGGCACGTGGCTTATTCAACCAGTCTGTCTGAATAAATCGTTATGACGAAATTTGATATTCCTGTCAAAACTAGTTGTCTAATAAATTCGACTCTCTCACTATTGGGTCCTCGGTCGTCAGTGAATATTCTGTTGTTATCTTTAAAATATCTTTAGCAGCCACAGTATTAATTTCCATATATATGTGAGTGGTGGGTACACGTGTGAGTGCAGTTGCGCGTGTGTGAAATCCTCTCATGGTTAATTTTCATGCACGCCTCCCTTATATTCCTCACTTGTCCTTCCCTCCTTTGGCTGAAGAATGCCAATCAGCTCATTTACGCTGTATCAGCTTCCACTTTTCCATTCGCCAGTTTACTTTAACTGAAATTAGCACCATTTTTTTTTGTTCAACCGTCTTTCGTCGCTGCCATCTCCTTATCTGTTCTTGAGAAAAGATCACTGTCCGAAACGTTGTATGAATTTTAGTCTGTGCTTTTCTCACAAAATAATTGCATTTATTTTGTACTCTTGTCCATTGCTTTGTTATTTATTATATTGCCTTTCCTTTGCTCGTAACGACACTTGCGACATTGCACAAGACCACAGATCTCCCGTCTTTCGTTTGCCTCGTGAACAACAATTAATTTTTCGGTTAGACACAGCCTGCTCAGCTGGGATTAATAGTAATATTCTTCTTTCTTTGCACTACTCTCAGCTTAATTCTTGCTGTGGTGTATTACTTGTACACACACCAGCCTAACCGAGATATACCAACGGGATATACTTACTATTTACTGAGAACCAGGTTACTAGAGAGAGTGGGAGAGGGAAAGAGAGAGAAGAGAGAGAGGGGGTGGCAAGTAGAAATATTACTATTTACATTGCTTTTCCAATGTGATTAAGGAACGAAATGAATTCGGTCCTGTATTTGGGACTAAATTGGAAAATCCGCTGTGCAGCACATCTCCACTAATAATTGCAGCACGTACACACACACACACACACACACACACACACACACACACACACACACACACACACACACGCACACACACACACACACACACACACACATTCCCATATACATACACGTAAACATTGTTGACGTCTTAAAATATTATAAACTGTTGAGCAAACGTGAAATAATTCTTTTTCTTGGAACAGTAGATCTTTATATGCTTGGAGGTACCCTGTTGCTAAAAAAGAATACAAATATACTACCATACATACATGCATACATAAATACATACATACATACATACATACATACACACGCACATACACACATATATACATACATACGTACATACATACATACATACATACATACACACACATACATACATTATATATATACATATATATGTGTTTGTATTTATGTATGTACAAATGCATAAATCTGGGTTCTCCCATATAATGAAACCCCTAATTGTAGTGACAAACTTATTGAATATTTCGGTATCTAGACGAGTTGCGGCTACACGGTCGCTGAAAACTCTCAAACTGATCCCCCTTTTTCAGTCCATCCAGGTGATCGCATAGACATTTTATTTAGATATGCCATTTGTATTAGGTTACACATTCCAAGAGAGCTGACTTGACAGCTGCTACAATGGCTGTAGTCTGTTGTGCATTTTCCACAAACGCTGTTTAAAAAAAAAACGCTGTTTTCTTTTTGCATGCATTTGGTAACATCGTAAACGTTTGCGCACACGTGTGTATCTATCTATCTATCTATCTATCTATCTATCTATCTATCTATCTATCTATCTATCTATCTATCTATTTATCTATCTATCTATTTATCTATCTATCTATCTATCTGTCTATCGATCTATCTATCTATCTATCTATCTATCTATCTCTATGGACGGACGGTAGACGTGTCGGCTCCGTAAGTTTTGCCTTTTTCATGTTTTAAAAAGTTTGTTTGTAAAGTTTATTTTATATACAAAGTTGTATAACAACTTGTAGACTCTCTGGTGCAAGTTTTTTGCGACGGAAATCTGCTCTGTGTGGCACATTTCCAGGATATAAAAACCAATTTCGGCTTTCTAGCCATTTTTTTTGAGACGATGGCGTCTTGTAGCCATGAAATTTTTTGTGAAACGAACGCTGCAGTCTGCAGTGTTTCGTTCGAAAAAGAATTTCCTAGTCTTCCTTCCTCACAGTTAAAGGAGAGAATGGAGAAAAAGAAAGACTCTGCTGCTACAGCAGTCTTGCCTGCCAACGTAACCAGTGACAACAACAACAACAACAACAACAACAGCAGCAGCAGCAGCAGCAGCAGCAGCAGCAGCAGCAGCAAGGACACAAATGTCCTTGCTAACAAAACCACTGTCCTCACCACTGATACCACCACTACCGCCACCACCACCACAACGAACTTTGCCGAGGCTTTGAAGCCTAGGAAAAGAATTTTGAATATATCGAAAGAGAAATTACTTGCATGCAAAAGCATGCTAAGTAAAAAGGACGTTACAGTCCATCTTCAAACGCCCGCGGACTTTAAGATAAACATCGAAAAAAAAACTATCATTTACAGAACCATTAATTTAAAGACAAAGACAGTGGAAAAATTCACCCAAGAAAGTGTTGAGAGATGCTTAAAGCCGATTTGGTCTTACAAGACTTACATAACGAGAGGTTTGAAATTCGGAACGATAGAAGTAAGACTAGACAGCGAGCAGCGAGCGAAGGACCTCTCCACTAAGTCATTACAGCATGAGAACCTGCTCATGATCCCTACGTACCTTGGTCGTAGGGTTACGAAAATAAAAATTTCGAATGTGCCTCCTGAAATTGAGGAAGAATGGCTAGTATCTGCCATATGTCTAGGCATAGAGGAGGAGATAAACATACTAGAAGCATCTGCCGTTTGCAATCAAAACTGGATTGGCCAGGAATTTCAACTCCTGGTACAAATTGATCCAGCAAACTGGGAAAAAATTCCACATAGAATCCAATTAACTGAGGATTCAATTTTTCATGTTTTCGTCGAAGGCAGAAGGCCAGTTTGCTACGTTTGTAGTAGCAAAACTCACCTTCAAAAAACATGCCCAGTAGCCCAGAAGAAAAGGCAACAACAACGGCAACAATACAAAGAAAAAAAAAAAACAACAACAACAACAATAACAACCACAAGAAAAGCACAAGAAAAAAACAGCATTACTGCCTACACCGCCATATGCACAACTGGTCAAGCAGTTATACAACGAAATGGAAAAACGCCAGCAGCCAGCAACACAGCCGAACCAAACAAAAACACCACCAGTACCACCAAGAACAGAATCAGCACCATCGCCACCACCAACACCAACAACAACAACCCCACAAGAAGGGAACACGAAAAAGACTCCCACCCCACCCCCAAAAACCAAAACACCACATCCCAACTGTCACGAAACAGCACCAACACCACCAACAACAAAATCAACCCACACAAAAATAGACCCCAACACTCTTCCCCTCCCACCCTCCGATTCCTCCGACATGTCAGATGAAGATGACACAGAGGCTTGGCAAGTGGCCACGGGGGGAAGAAGAAAAAGGGGGAAAAAAAGGACGGAAAAACAAACAAACAAAGCGGGGAGGTTTACCAGCCCCGAAACCAACACATCCACAGAAAACAAAAACACCAACACAAACGCACCAACACAGAACCCCACAACAAGTTTGACAGCGATAAACACAAACAATCTAGACCTAATGAAATTCATTAGGTCAAACACTAACATAACAGATAATGACACGAAAACAAGCAATCACCCACGCACAACACCACCACAACACATCAAAATCATACATGTAACACGGAGCACATACAATACACTGAAATCTCTCTACCCGGATACAGTAGGGAGATTCCAAAAATATTCATAAAAAAAACTATACAAAAACCTTCTGAGAGAAGGTTGTGAGGCCAAGAGCCAAGAACTTTCGGACAGTAAGTAACTCTCTCTCACTCTCTCCTTTCGTGTGTAAAACACAAATTTTGATAGAATCATGGTGAAGATTGGCTGTGTAAATGTGCGTGGCTTGGGGTCGCCTTGGAAACAAGGGTACCTCTTAAATGACATCAAGTCACACAATTTGGATATCATAGCCATTAGTGAGACCAGACTCCATGAACCGCGGGCCCTAAAGTCCATGTTTGGCGGACAGTTTAACATTTATTTTTCTCCCTGTCTGCCGAGGATGGGCGGTAGTGGCACGGCGGTTCTTTTTCGCAAGAGTCTGGATCTCCAAGTAAAGACGATATTTACGGACCCGGAGGGTAGACTGGTTGTCCTAGATGTGGACGGCAGCGATGGAGGCGCTTTTCGGTTGCTGGCAGTTTATGTGCCTCCTTTAACAGGTTGGTCAGACTTCTTTCGACGTCTAGAAGTATTCCTGGGAACGTCTCGTCCCTTACTTTTAGTGGAGGATTGGAATGCTACCTTGGACACGCATCTAGACTACGTGGGGAGTGACAAAACTAGAAGGGGATGCAAAGGCCTCATAGACCTGCTCAGACGCTTCCAGTTGTCTGACAGGTACCGACTCGACCACCCAAATGTGCCAACGTGGACTTGGAGCAACCGCATTGGGTCGTCGAGATCGTATCTAGATAGGATAGTGTGTAGGACAAGAGATAGAGATAGTTTAGGATGTCCACAGTTCCACATAGTCAGCTACACGGATCACAAACTTGTGACATGTACGCTAGACTTAGATAAGGGACATAGGCAGGGTCCCGGTTACTGGAAACTAAACGCGTCTTTCCCGTCGAGACAGGTTTTCAGAGACCGGATTAGCACGTTAGTAAAGAGGGCTTTGACGGGAGCCATCGTCAACAACAAATGGTGGTTTGCCCTCAAGAGAGCAATAAGGGCGGAAGCAATAAGGTATAGCAGGGCACTAGCTGTAGAGAGGAACAGAGTAGAGGGGGAGCTAGTGATAAAGTTAGAAGAGGCATTGCGAAGTGGCATCGCATCCGACGTTTTAGCGGCGAGGTTGGCCCTCGACCAACACTTCAATGCTAAACACGAAGGGTGTGCTGTCAGGGCAAGGATGCGTGCTCTGAGGAATGAAGCCGCACGAGAGGCCCGGGTGGCGGAGGCGCAGCGGGGTAACAGAGCCACCATCCGGTCTCTGGTAGACGAACAGGGGCGCGAATTGCTCGAGCCGAGCAAGATGTGCGAGGCGTTTCAGCGGCATTTTGTCCGACTGTTCGGGAGGAGTGGCGAGCGAGAAGGCAGGGTGGACTTTAGTGCCTACCTGCACAGCTTGCCACAACTCTCGGCAAGAGAGGCGGAGTGCTGCGAAGGGGTCATCACGGCGGAGGAGGTGAGGGACGCGATGGCGGGTTGCTCGACGGACAAATCTCCGGGTTTGGATGGTCTGCCCTACGAGCTTTACAACTGTATGCCAGACTTGTTTGGAGAAGTCTTGGCGGCCGTGTACTGCAACTGGCAGCAGAACGGGAGCATTCCCGGTTTTGTGAGCCGAGGAGCGGTAACGCTGCTGAAGAAAGATCCAAACAAGGGGGACGCCATAGATAACTTTAGGCCCATCACTCTGCTCAATGCAGACATGAACATTTTGGCCAAGGTGTTAGTCAAGCGGTTGGCGCTTGTCATCGAGAAACTGGTCGGCACGGAGCGGACGTGCGCCGTGCCGGGCCGGAGCATCCATGACAACCTCCATCTGATGCGCTACATCATAGAGAGGGTAGTTAAGGAACCTGGCATGGGTGGGGCCCTGATCAATTTGGATCAATCCAAAGCTTTCGATAGGGTAGACCATCGATACTTGGAGGCCGTCCTCGAAGCGGCCGGCTTCGGTCTCGTTTTCCGCGGCTGGATGGCTGCCTTGTACACAGGCATCCGTTCGGTTGTTCGCGTCAATGGACGTCTATCGGGACCCTTTGACATTGCACGTTCGGTTCGTCAGGGATGCCCCCTGTCGCCGCTCCTGTACGTATTGACTCTCGAGCCACTACTGCGGAAGCTGGCGACGCTGAGGGGCATCCCGCGAGAACTGGGGTGCGGGACGAGCGTGTCGGCATACGCGGACGACGTCACCGTCATAGCGTCTAGCCACGAGCACATCGAGCTTGTCGGCGAGACGCTGAAAGACTACGAAGCGGTGACGGGAGCGAAAATCAACCGGGATAAGTCGGTGGGTTTGCTGCTCGGCACCTGGAGAAGCAAGCCCATACCGTCCGGCAGCGCCTCAGTAGTGGGACGCTGGACGGACGGTCCGGTCAAGTTGCTCGGAGTCTGGTTCGGTCCGGACCTGCAAACGGAGAAGAACTGGGACGAGATAACGAGTAGGGTGGCCACTCTCTGCCGGCAATGGTCCGAGAGGAAGCTGTCCCTAAAAGGTCGGGCGGAGGTGGCGAACGCGTACATCGCGTCCGTCATCGAATACCGCCTGACCGTCGTGCCTTGTCCCGATCGCGCCATCACCGAAATGGAGCGCATCCTCTTCCGCTTTTTGTGGAAAAGAAGCGTTCCGATGGTGAGGCGATCCGTTTGTTGCCAACACCCGCTGAAAGGAGGGCTGGGCATGCCGTGGTTGATGATGCGCAGACATGCGCTGAGACTGCGACATCTCCGGCTCTACGTAGACGACGGTGAGCAGGTGTGGTCGCCGTTTGTGCGACGCGCTTTCCCGCAGCTCGTCTCCATGACCGAGCTGCAGTCGTGGATCAAAAAGAGGCCGAGGAATGGCGAATGGCACCGTGAGTGTCGCGCTGCTCTGCAACAACTTTGCCGTCCCGGGTCGACCTTGAGCGGCTGCATCACAACGAAGTCATTCTATAGTGGATTAGTGGAGGGCAGGTACGACGACGATCTCGGGGCGAACCTGGGCGTCGACGAGGAATACCTGACCCGCCTGTTCAGGACGACTTTCGGGCCGGGACCTATGGACAACTTCCAGAGATCCCTGGCCTGGCAGTGTTACCGAGAGGCGCTACCCGTTCGGGATAAGCTCTATAGACACGGCTCGCGAAATGCGGGGCCGACCTGCCCAAGATGCGGTCAGAGCGATGAAACCGTTCTGCACGCACTCGTGCAGTGTCCAACCATTTCGGAGCTGTGGGCTTATGTCGAACGACTGCTGTCGCGTGTGGGACGAGTCGGTTTATCAACCGAGTCTATCGTCAATATCGTCACGCCTCCTTCCTTTAAACGGGAAGGAAGAGCTGTATTTATCGTACTTGTGGCTATGGCCAAAGAATGCATCTGGTGGACGCGTCTGAAAGGATTAGAGACAAATACTTTCCTCTCTGGTCAATCTCTCATCAACTTTTTCAAGTATCACTTGAAAAGGAAGGTGAGAGTAGAGAGGTAAGTGTTGTCTAGCAAATGTTTCGAAAAAAGATGGATACATGTAGCAAGAATGGCACGTATAAATGACGAAGCCACCTTGACCATGATTCTATAAAACGTTTTAAAATTTTGTAAACAGAGAGTTACTTACGTTTCTTGCTTAAATAAAAGAAATTTTATTTAACAAACTGTGACGCTAAAGACCGAGGTTACCGTGGTCTTTTCGTAGGTTTTTCTTTCCACGGATAACCTCCCCATTTATTGGGAATTTTTTGTATTATTTCGTATTTTTTGTAAATACCCCAAACGTTTTGCGATGTTTCTTTTTCATCGTTGTCCCCACTTTTGTTTTTTTTTCTGCTTTGTTTTCGACCCCGTCGAAAAGAAAAACTCTACATTTGTATTTTGTCCCCTCTGTGTTGAGCCCTGTGTGGCTAATAAAGAAACCTATCTATCTATCTATCTATCTATCTATCTATCTATCTATCTATCTATCTATCTATCTGTCTGTCTGTCTGTCTGTCTTTCTATTTATCTACCTATCTATCTGTCTATCTATCTACCTACCTATCTATCTATCTATCTATCTATCTATCTATCTATCTATCTATCTATCTGTCTGTCTGTCTGTCTGTCTGTCTGTCTATCTATCTATCTACTTCGCTATATATATATATATATATATATATATATATATATATATATACATACACACACACGATTGGCCACTCGCACACGTACACATCTTCACACACGCGCAAACCGCACGCACACCCACACTCACACGTGTACCCACCACTCACATATATATGGAAGTTAATACTGTGGCTGCTAAAGATATTTTAAGGATAACAACAGAAGATTCACTGACGACCGAGGAGAACCCAATAGTGAGGGTAGAGTCGAATTTATAAGACAACTAGTTTTGACAGGAATATCAAATTTCGTCATAACTATTTATTCAGACAGACTGGTTGAATAAGCCACGTGCCACGCGCACGAACACCCAGACACACACGCAGACAGATACACACAGAAAGAGAAGCACGCACACACACTCAAACACTTATCAACGTTGTGTCTTTGTGATGTAACTATTGTTTAGATTCATTCTTGTGTAAATCTAATCAGAGACTTGAGATATTTCACAGAAGTCTCTTGAAAACTAAACAGTTACCTGAGTACGCAGCACCCTAGAAATATAATATGGCTTCTGAAATAACATACAATAATACAAACATAATGGTGCATGCGTATGTATTCTCTCCATCTCTGTTTCTCACACACGCTTGCAAGCGCTCGTTGATCAGCGTACGTGTGTGTTGTGTGTGTTTTCATGTATTTTTGTATGCATGCTAGCATGTAGGAATATATGTATGTATGCATGCATGCAAACATGTGCGTATTCATGTTTATACATGTAATCATGGACATACGAGGGTCGGCTGAAAAGTTCATAGGCTGACGAAGATACTATCATGGAATGTGATAAAATTAGGTTTCTTTTTCAACATGTGCCTCTTGAGGTCCAGACACTTCTACCATCGATGTTGCGGTGCTTGGATTCTATTCGTGAAAAAGCTTTCATCATGTTGGTCGAAAAACTCATCAACAGCAAATATGTTCAGTTCTATATTTAAGAGATGAGGAGTTATGTACATTATTTACATTTGACGGATATTTGTCCTCATCTTGTTTGTTTCTAACACAACGTTTCGGCTGATATACCCTCCAGCCTTCATCAGGTTTCTTGGGGAAATTTCGAACCTGGGTTCTCATTCCTAGGGTATTTTTCGATGTTATTATTATTATTATTATTATTATTATTATTATTATTATTATTATTATTATTATTATTATTATTGTTGTTATTATTATTATTATTATTATTATTATTATTATTATTATTATTATTATTATTATTAGGAAAATATTAGATTTATAAGCCCAGAAAATTCACTCCATAGTTGCCCACGGGCATAGGGCGTAGTGGTTAAGAGCGCC